>NW_026262056.1:0-8994 GCF_016432865.1 Antechinus flavipes | reverse complement strand
TGCAGCTTGGTTAACAAGTAAAGGAAATAGAAGTATAATCTAAGCAGGATCCAAGAATTAACAAAGTTTATTAAGCATTTAAATTGAAGGACAGATGGAAGACATATTTCAGTTCCGATTCAGGGCATGACTACAGTTGGGAGCAATAAGATTATTCTATTAAAAGAGAAAGTAGGCTAGCAGCTCAGAGGGAAAACATTTCTTTATGAAAGGATCTTTTATTAACAGTAGAATAGCATTTAAAAAATAACAAATGCCACATGATATAAAGCATCAAATGGGAAAATTATTGGAGAAAGTATAATAGTAAATAATCAAATTCTGACACCTTGGTGAAAAGTTCTACATGACCCAAGAGTTTTCAATAAAAGTAATGTTTTTGGTTCATATTTCTAAATATATATTTAAGTAATCCCATAAGTAATGGCATTCCCAAACATACACTTTTTAAAAGAAAATCCTTAAACATTTCTTTTTTTGATTTATGTTTTTATTAAAGCTTTTTTATTTTCAAAACATATGCATGGATAATTTTTCAACAATGACTCTTGCAAAACCCTGCTCCATGATCAGCAGGATGATTTCAAAGATTCCTGGAGAGACTTACAGGAACTGATGCTAAGTGAAATGAGCACTGTGCATGGCAACAGCAAGATTATACAATTACTAATTCTATGGATGTGGCTCTTCTCAACAATGAGATGATTCAGATCTGTCCCTATGATCTTGTTATGATGAGGCTCATTTACATCAAATAATGAGCCCATGGAATTGATACCTACTGAGAATGAAGTGAAATATGAGAAAAATTTCAGTAAGACAAGTTTTCCCACCAAAATTCCTAGTTATCCTGAGCTTTCAGTTGCATCTAATATTCAAAAGACAAAGGAGGTTATTTACCCTAAGTGTGGATCAAATGTGCAAGTTTTTGCAAAGGAGTCTATTTTGGGCAGAAGGCATACTAATTTTCAATCACAAACCAGGGGAGATAGTGAAAATCCACCTAACTGTTATCAGTCATTTAATGTGCCTACTAAAACAAATCCTAATAATTCTTTAAGAATATCTAATGAAACCAATTTTTGTAACTTAAATAAGAAAGATGCTTCAAAGCAGTGCTCTTTATTTGATGACTGGAATGATCCTAAACTTGCTAGTGAAGTTATTGAAGCATGTCATGAATTAGAAAAGTCTTGGAATGCAGATGATGATGATGATGATTTGCTTTACCAAGCATGTGACCATGTAGAAAAGTTGACACAGCAACAAGACTTGGAAAAAGACAACCAAGGATCTGAAAATCAGCAAAAGGTCAATTATAATTCCTATTTGGGCATGGAAACTAATAATATAGTTACATCTGGAAAAGAATACCATTTGCTGCAATCTAAACATTTGAATAGAGGTGATTTTTCTGCACATGGAACATCAGTGAAAGAAGTTGTAGAAACAGGCAAGTTAACATGTAAAGAAGGTAAAAATTACAGAAGTTCTGCAAATTCTACAGATACTAAAAATCTGAGTAAAGACTATCAGTACCCAAATTATCAGAACCATAATCAACATGTTTCTTGGAATAATTCTAAGGTAGGAGTAGGGGTGAACAAGTCCTCAATTCTTACAGGAAATTTAAGTTTGGCAGTTAGTTCAGACCACAAATATACAGATATTGCTTCTTCAAGAAATTTACACAATCAGATTCTTTCTCATAGTACAGTGACAACTGAGACTCATGTTAACAAAACATCAATTCCAACCCCCTCTGGTTACTCTTTCACAAAGATTAAAAATCCTCAGACTTTTCCTCATCTTAGTCACAGTAGTATAGCATCAAGAAGCATATCTGACACCAAAATTTTACAGCATTCAGAGAAAAGCAAAACTCAGTTTGTAAATTCTTTATTTGGGGAGACTATGCCAAAACAACTTTTGAAGAGACAGTTTTCTGAATCCTGTGAACTACCTACAAAAGGTATGTACAAAAAATTATATTAAGAATTTTGTCTTATATTGTATCTGTGTCACACCTTTGCCAGGAATAGAGGTGAAGATATGAGAGATTTTTAATTATAATTCAGTCATCTAGTTATAATTAATTCTATGTAGCAGAGAGAAAGCATGTTTTCTACAAAAACAAATTGTATTAGGAAATTTTCTTCTTTAAAACTTTCATTCAGATTCCCATCACTAGCTCTGTGACTTTAGGGAAGTCAATTAACCTCTTTGTACCTCAGGAAGTCACTGGGATTTACCTACTTAGGACATGGTACCATGAGAAAAACATTAAAATTGAAGTTGAGAGTCTGCATTTCAGTTTTAGATCTACCACTTATTAACTATGTTGTCTAGAACAATCTCTGAAGCCTCAATTTCCTCTTGATATACTGTTCAAAAAGAACTGCTGATTTGAAATTACTCTTGCATTATTAGAGTTTAAAGGCATGTCTGTAGTGCTTTGCAGTAAACTTTGAGATGATGCACTTTCCTGATAATACATCATAGGAACTTAAAATTAAAAATAAAGCTAAAATGGGATTGCATGGAACTACTAAAAAAAATTTGTCTTGAACTTTTGTTGGAAATTAGTTCCAAAATCAGATGTTAATAATTTATTGAATTGTTTGCAATTTTGGATTAATCAACCACCCCTGTTAATACTACAAATATGAATGATTAAAGTTAACGGTCATTTTTTTTAAAATTCTGTTTTTCTTAAAAATTCTTTTTGTGATTGTTAATTGACATTGAGTCATTCTAATTATGATGATCATGCTAATCTTTTTGGGGGGGGGTGCAAAATTTTGACAATGAAGGATATAGATATGATAGGTAAGGCCTAGTCCTGGTTGTCAAAACTATCTACCAAAGACTGGTCCAATTTGCATTGAATTTTGATGTCATTGCCCAGATGTTAGTATAAATTAAATTTTCTTGCTGATAATATTAGGGATTTTTGCTTACTGTTCTATAAAGCTAAGATATATGAAGCAGACAGCTTTACTCAGTAGTTACACTGTTGTGCATTTCACAGAATATATTGGGGATAATAGTCTTTCATCAAAAAGGAATACTTAAACTAAAATATTTTTACTAATTTAAATTTTTTGCTTCTATAGAAAACTTAAATTTCTACCAATTTATATTGTTCTAAGCTGTCCAGCTCAAAATAAAATAACAGTACTTTTATGTTATTGTGGTAAACTTCCAGAATACAATACTTGGCATCAAGGTCTTTGACTCCTTACAAGGGCTGACTGTTAATAAATGGGAGGGGTTTTTTTCTTTCTTAGATGCTTTATTTGAAGACATGGGTATTGCGTGATATATTTTAAGTATAGTATGTTTTATATGAATACATTCATATTTTAACCTGGTTAAAAAACATGTTTTAAGTTTTGCTTTAAGAGCTTTAGGTTTTTTAAATTATACTTTCTGGCATTAATTTTAAAATGCTATTGTATCCATTATATCCTTTAAATATTAAAACAAGGGTTGTCCCTCTTCCGAAATGATGAAAAGAGATAGTGATGTAAAGTTTTATAAACTTTACCTATGTGATACAAAGATGTGGTGTAAAGATAAAAGGCACCAAAAAATTAATTTTAAAAATTTAAAAATTTTAAAATAGAAAAAAATGCTATAAAATCTTTTAGTTGATTAGTTATCAAGTTAACTAATCTTAAAAATCACTCTAAACAATTCTTTCCTGAGCAGCAAATGAATGCTTAAATTTGAAAGTCTGATGGAGAAAAAAGTTGTAAAAGTAATATCACTGAACATGAGAATATCAGGACTTTTGTAAAATACTTGGACTCATTTTTTTTTTTTTAATTTCAGTACCTAGTTTAGTGTTTTGTGTACAATGTATAAGTGCTTAATGTTAAAGCTGAATATTCATCTTTTGAGTACTAGTTTAGATTGTTTTATATTGTAGTACCAGAAATAGATGGAGTTGACCACAATTGGTAGGTAGTCAAATGTTGTTTGAATTTGGTGATATAGATGACCCCCATAGCAATACAAAAGCTATTTTTTCATTGCTTTTCTTTTTTTCCTCAAACTATTTACCTTTGTTAGATAAGCTAGTATGGTAGATTTGAGTACAGAATAATAATATTTGAAAGGACACTTTCCTAATTAAAAACTTAAAATAAGTCTTTTTAATTTGCAGAGGAAGAAGAAAAAAATAGAAAGTATTCCCCAGAAGAAATTCAAAGAAAAAGACAAGAAGCTCTGGTTCGAAGAATGTCTAAAACACGGACATCATTTATAAATACAGCACATACTTAATTTAATTTTCTGGATGAAAAATCAGTTTAAAAGAGAAGACTTGTTAAAGACTTGACATCTATCCTTGATGGCCAATATTTTGTTTTTTGGTTTCTCTATGAGAAATTTGATACTGACTTATAAAGCATAGACTTCTATTTTATTATTTAATGTTTACAATTGTAAACGAACTTTTCTTCCCAAATGTATTCATATGGTAGTTAACAAAAGTTTTGCAAGGTCCAGAAGGTTGCAAGATTTACAGTGTTTATGTACATTTTAATTATGTACTATAACTTTATTAGCAGATTGTTAATTTTAAAAATGTGATTGTGGAGAATCATCTCTGAGAGAGGTGAAATTTAAGTTTCATAAAACAAGTAGCCTTTTTTCCTGTTATAGAACTTGGGTCTTAGCAATATGATAAAGGTCTCATTTTCTGATTTTTTTTTTTTGGTTCAGTATTTGATTTGCTTAATTTTTTAAATTAAGTTCTCAAATTTTTATACAACTTGTATTGGGGGGAGATGATAGAAATAAAGGAATTAATTCCATTGTAACTAATTAATAAATATTTTCCATTTCAAACTTGAAATACTTTTGAGTTTCAGTATCTCTTAAAACATTGTTCCACTTATAATTTATTCCTTTAAGAAACTGACCAGTTCAGTAAACTGGTTTAAGAAAGTAATTTTTTCAAAATGATAGCTATCAGAGTATTCTAGACATCACTATACATAAATATTGCAAACAGAATACAGAGAAACTTATCTTTGTTTTGTTGAAGGGTTATCTAATCTCCAGAGCAGGCATTCTTAACCTTTTTTGGTTATGAGTGCAATCTGAATACTATGAACCTCTTCTCAAAAGAACTTTTAAAAATGCATCAAATAAAGAATAGAGGAAATCAATTATGTTGAAATACTTATCATTCTCAGACAGGAATATCTGAAGAACCTCCAATAAAGACTAATCTATCTGAGGTTTTGTCCATGATGTGTTTTCCTGTTTTCTGCTTCCCTTGATTTTTATAGTTATCATCTCATTAGAATAGGAGTAGCACTTCTCTGGGTGTTCTGGTTTTAAGTTGTATAGAGTCCTAATAGGTTAAGTGATTTGCATGACACAGTCTGTGAGAATCAGCAGTTAAACTGAAGTCTTCCTAGCCTCTGGCTTAACTGTTATACTACACAAATTACACAGTGTATTTCTTTGGTTGCATCAGAATCTTCCATGATATGTATGAGTGATCCTTAACTTCAGGAGGACTTCTTAAAAGTTATATTTATTTGCTCAGGTGCTTTTTTTTTTTTTTTAATATAACTTTTTATTGACAAGAACCCATGCCTGGGTAATTATTTACAACATTATTTTGCGCTCACTTCTGTTCTGACTTTTCCCCTTCCTCCCTGCACCCCCTCCCCCAGATTGCAAGCAGTCCTATACATATTAAATATGTCACAGTATATCCTAGATACAATATTTGTGTGCAGAACCGAACAGTTCTTGTTGAACAGGAAGAATTGTATTCAGAAGGTAAAACTAACCCAGAAAGAAAAACAAAAATGCAAACAGTTTACATTCATTTCCCAGTGTTCTTTCTTTGGGTGTAGCTGCTTCTGTCCATCATTGATCAATTGAAATTGAGTTAGATCTTCTCTTTGTCAAAGAAATCCACTTCCATCAGAATACATCCTCAAATAGTATCATTGTTGAAGTATATAACGATCTCCTGGTTCTGCTCATTTCACTCAGTATCAGTTCATGTAAGTCTCTCCAAGTCTCTCTGTATTCATCCTGCTGGTCATTTCTTACAGAACAATAGTATTCCATAACATTCACATACCACAATTTACCCAACCATTCTCCAGTTGATGGGTATCCACCCATTTTCCATTTTCTACCTACTACAAAAGGGCTGCCACAAACATTTTGGCGCACACAGGTCCCTTTCCCTTCTTTAGTATCTCTTTGGGCTATAAGCCCAGTAGTAGCACTACTGGATCAAAGGGTATGCACAGTTTGATAACTTTTGGGGCATAATTCCAGATTGCCCTCCAGAATAGTTGGATTTGTTCACAATTCCACCAACAATGCATCAGTGTCCCAGTTTTCCTGCATGCCCTCCCAACATTCATCTTTATTTTTTCCTGTCATCTTAGCCAATCTGACAGGTATGTAGTGGTATCTCAGAGTTGTCTTAATTTGCATTTCTCTGATCAATAGTGATTTGGAACACTTTCATATGAGTGGAAATAGTTTCAATTTCATCATCTGAAAATTGTTCATATCCTTTGACCATTTATGAATTGGAGAATGGCTTGATTTCTTATAAATTAGGGTCAATTCTCTATATATTTTGGAAATGAGGCCTTTATCAGAACCTTTAACTGTGAAGATGTTTTTCCAGTTTGTTGCTTCCCTTCTAATTTTATTTGCATTAGTTTTGTTTGTACAAAGGCTTTTTAATTTGAAGTAATCAAAATTTTCTATTTTGTGATCAATAATGATCTTTAGTTCATCTTTGGTCACAAATTCCTTCCTCCTCCACAAGTCTGAGAGATAAACTATCCTATGTTCCTCTAATTTATTTATAATCTCATTCTTTATGCCTAAATCATGGACCTATTTTGATCTTATCTTGGTATACGGTCTTAAGTGTGGGTCCATGCCTAATTTCTGCCATACTAATTTCCAGTTATCCCAGCAGTTTTTGTCAAATAATGAATTCTTATCCCAAAAGTTAGGATCTTTGGGTTTGTCAAACACTAGATTGCTATAGTTGACTGTTTTGTCTTGTGAACCTAACCTATTCCACTGATCAACTAATCTATTTCTTAGCCAATAGCAAATGGTTTTGGTGACTGCTGCTTTATAATATAGTTTTAGATCAGGTACAGCTAGGCCACCTTCATTTGATTTTTTTTTTTCATTAATTCCCTTGAGATTCTCAACCTTTTGTTCTTCCATATGAATTTTGTTATTTTTTCTAGATCATTAAAATATTTTCTTGGGAGTCTGATTGGTATAGCACTAAGTAAATAGATTAGAGAGTATTGTCATCTTTATTATATTCGCTTGGCCTATCCAAAATCATTTAATATTTTTCCAATTATTTAAATCTGACTTTATTTGTGTGTAAAGTTTTTTGTAATTTTGTTCATATAATCTCTGATTTTCCTTTGGTAGATAGATTCCCAAATATTTTATGCTATCAACAGTTATTTTGAATGGAATTTCTCTTTGTATCTCTTGCTGTTGGATTTTGTTGGTGATGTATAAAAATGCTGAGGATTTATGGGGATTTATTTTGTATCCTGCAACTTTGCTAAAGTTATGAATTATTTCTAATAGCTTTTTAGTTGAATCTCTGGGGTTCTCTAGGTATACCATCATATCATCTGCAAAGAGTGATAGTTTGGTTTCCTCATTACCTGCTCTAATTCCTTTAATCTTTTTCTCCACTCTTATTGCCCAGGCTAGCGTTTCTAATATAATATTGAATGATAATGGTGATAGTGGGCAGCCTTGCTTCACTCCAGATCTTACTGGGAAAGGTTCCAATTTTTCTCCATTGCATATGATGCTTACTGATGGTTTTAAATATATGCTCCTGACTATTTTAAGGAAAAGTCCATTTATTCCTATCCTTGCAAGTGTTTTTATTAGGAATGGATGTTGAATTTTATTAAATGCTTTTTCTGCATCATATGGTCTTTGTTAATTTGGTTATTGATATAGTCAATTATGCTAATGGTTTTCCTAATATTGAACCAGCCCTGCATTCCTGGTATAAATCCTACTTGGTCATAGTGTATTATCCTGGGGATGATTTTCTGTAATCTTTTTGCTAATATTTTATTTAAGATTTTAGCATCAATATTCAATAGGGAGATTGGTCTATAATTTTATTTCTCTGTTTTCAACCTACCTGGTTTAGGTATCAGTACCATGTCTGTGTCATAAAAGGAATTTGGTAGGACTTCTTTAATCTCTATTTTTTCCACATAGTTTATGTAGTATTGGAATTAATTGTTCTTTAAATGTTTAGTAGAATTCACATGTAAATCCATCTGGTCTTGGGGACTTTTTCTTAGGGAGTTGGTTAATAGTTGTTTTATTTCTTTTTCTAAAATGGGACTGTTTAGTCTATTTACTTCTTCCTCTGTTAATCTGGGCAAGCTATATTTTTGAAGGTATTCTTCCATTTCATTTAAGTTGTTGAATTTATTGGCATAAAGTTGGGCAAAGTAACTCCTAATTATTGCTCTAATTTCCTCTTCATTAGTGGGAAGTTCTTCCTTTTCATTTTTAAGACTAACAATTTGATTTTCCTCTTTCCTTTTTTTAATCACATTTACTAGGGTTTTTTTGTTGTTGTTGTTGTTGTTGTTGTTGTTTTTTTAATAGAACCAACTCTTAATTTTATTAATTAATTCAATAGTCTTTTTTACTTTCAATTTTATTGATCTCTCCTTTTATTTTTAGAATTTCAAGTTTAGTGTTTGACTGGGGGTTTTTTAATTTGTTCCTTTTCTAGCATTGTTAGTTGCAAGCCCAATTCATTGACCTTCTCTTTCTCTATTTTATGCAAGTAGACCTCTAGAGAGATATGAAATTTCCCCTTATTACCGTATTGACTGTATCCCACACATTTTGGTATGATTTGGTATGATGGAGGGGTTATTGTCATTTTCTTGGGTGAAGTTATTAATTATGTCTATG
>NW_026262055.1:0-9210 GCF_016432865.1 Antechinus flavipes | reverse complement strand
ACACAACACAAGAATAGACGTGCTTACAATAAAAGGCACACTAATAGGTTTTATTTTTTAAAAATGAACTGGCAAAGAAAGAACTCCATCACTGAAACATATTATGAGAACAGAAAAGACCAGTATTCATCTACAGAGCAGGACACTTTAGTTAAAAAAAAAAAAACTTTTACCCCCAAAAGTAATGTAAAATGGAATCCTGCCCAGAGAATATTTATAGAAGAACTGAAAAAAGAATTCCAAAATCAAATGAGAGACATTGAGGAAAAACTAAAGAAAAAAATTAAAACCATCCAAGAAAAACAAGATCATTATGGAGAAAAAAATTAAAACCATCCAAGAAAAACAAGATCATTATGGAGAAAAAAATTAAAACCATCCAAGAAAAACAAGATCATTATGGAGAAAAAAATTAACCAAATAGTAAAGGAGGTAAAGAATCTCAAAGATGAAATTAACTCTTTGAAAATTAGAATCTGTCAGGGGGAAGCTAGTGAAACTATGAGAGACCAAGAAATAATAAAACAGATTTGAAAGAAAAAAGAAATTAGAACAGAATATGAAACAACTTATAAGAAAAACAGATCTGGAGAGCAGATCAAGAGGAGAAAATACAATTGCACCACCAGAAAGTTATGACCAAAAAGACATCTTTGACAAATGAATGCAGAAATTAATTCTAGAAAATTGTCCTGGAGTGACACAAATCAGCAATAGGGTAGCTCAAACTGAAGATTGGCAGAATAAAGTTAAAATATAATCATGCTATACAAATGAAGTGTAGAGGAAGAATAGACACAGAGGGGAGGAAGGCTCATAGTTCTGAAAACTTACTCACATTGGGAATGGTTTCAATAGGCAACATTTCATACATACCATGCAGAGTACAGAACCCTCCAAAATCTATAAAGAAATAAGTGGGGAGGCATGGAAAAATGGGAAAGCAAAGGGTGAGGGAAGAAGATACGGGAGAAATGGTAATAGTAAGCCAAGTTATGGTACAGAATTTAATGAAAGAGTCAGCAGGGATAGAAAAGCCATGTATCTGGGGTATGTCTATGTGTTTTCTTAACTGTAGTTTGCTTGGGAGTGGTGGGGGGATGAAAGGAAGATGTGTATGTGTCTACGTGTGAGTATATATATATGTGTGTATGTATAAAAAACACATTTAATTACTTGTATATTTTCACAAATTAAGAAACTATACAAAATTCCATTTGGAGAAGTGAATAATGTACTTGGAACAATCAACTTTCCAGCCAGTATTCAACAGAAATTTTCAATATTTAACAAAAATGTCCTTTGAAAAATATATATAGAATTTACTTTCCCTATGTGTAATTTTTGTGACTCATGCTTAAAGATGCTCCTGTATTTATTGTTTATAAAAACCCAAGACAGGCAGCACAGTATAGTGGAGTGAAATCTGGCCTGGACCATTAAATTCAAGACCAATTAAATTCAAGTTCTACCTCTTACACACACTGGCTATGTATGACCCTGGGCAAGGCAAGTCAGTTAAACTTTCATGGACCAACACGATTTTCTAAAATTTGAAGTTGCAGAGAAGACACTGACCTGCAGTGGTCAAGGGAATTTTTTCTTATCAATACAACCACATATCCAGTCTATATCCCGTGAGAAACTCTAACATACACTTTTCATTAGACAGTTATATGAATATGCTTAAAGAGTAATGAAGCTGGTTCTATAAAGTATACATGAAAACCAGTCTCCTTATATGACACTTATAACTTCATACCATTTTGTTCATCTTTCTTTATATGGAAATCATATTCTCAATCTTTAACTTGAAAATATAGCTAAAAACATTTTCAAGAAATTAGGATTATTGGATTATAGGAGAATTCTTATTGGAATTATTTAAAGAAAAATAAATTGAAGAGATGATAAGCTTTTGAATATATGTCACAGATATAAAAGATTTTGAGGGGGGGCAGAGCCAAGATGGTGGAGAGGAGTCATGTCTTTTTCTGAGCTCTCCTCATGACCCTCAAACTAGTCGTGAGTGACCGAACCCACGAATATTGGGAGTATAACAAACCAGCAGCAGAAGATAATTTCAAAGATTTCCAGGAAAGGTCTGTTTCAATCGGGAACAGAGGGAGACAGATTGAGCACAGGTGGGCCTGAGTGCAGGTGGGTTGAGTGCAATCAGCTGAGCACAGATGCAAAGTGCAGGCAGTGGACAGACCCAGGGTGGTATGGGCTTCTCAGGTTGGAACATTTTCCAGGAGGAATCTATAGAAGTGTTGGCTATTCTGTCCTGGTTGCAAGCCAGTTATGAGTTATCTCTACTAGTTATGAGATTAGTCTACTAGTTAGGAGGCATCCAACACAAATATAAAAGGCAAATAGTGGGTCCATAGACACCAGAATTTCATGGGACCTGGCCACACTCACCCAGTACCAGAAGTTAGTCAGCACTGACTCAACATAGCCACTGCCACCTATAGAGGAAGCTTGGTCAATCTCTCCTTTGCCCTAAAAGCAGATCTCAATGTTTTTAATTTAAAAAAAGAGCAAAATAGCAAGTGCAAAAAGGAAATAACTCCTTAAAAAAAAAAATTGTGAAATGGAAAAAATCAGCCAGGAAACCATATGATAGGAGAGGGGGATCACACAATCAACCAGCCAGAAAGCAACCTGATGGGGGAAGGGGATTACAATTGGGGAGTTGTATGCAGATGGGACAACTGAGATACCCCCGGAGAGGTGAAATCTGTTCCTCTCCAGCCTATGGATCCCTTGCCTCCAGGCACAGTACGCTTAATCATTTCCTCTCCTGAGAGTATGTACAAAATACACAGTGATGTGGGAAACTGGGGGATGTGTAGATAACATCCCAGTCACTAATACAGGTAGACAATGTGTGACTTATCACCCAGGAGAAGTAGCATCAGGTTTACTGATACAGAATCCTAATAAGCAATCTGGTGATAGTCGCCCAGATTCTGACTCCAAGCCACAAAATCCAGGAATATACTGGACAGCAGCTGTAACAGCTGACCGACCTGTGCTCACTGTCTATATAAATGGCAAACAATTAGGATTGGTAGACACAGGTGCAGATCGTACAGTCATTAGCGGTGCCAGTTGGCACCAATCACTGGCAAAGATTAAGGCAGACACCTACAGATTCTCTTCCATCCCTTTCACTTCTACCACTAAAAACCAAGAATAAAGGCTAAGGACTTTTGCTTATCCTGACTCCGGCTGATTCTGAGGTATCCCGGGTGCCAGCCCGCTCGTCACAAGAGCCAAAAAAAGATTTTGAGCAAATTGTAGGTTGAATTGTATTTTCTATGATTACTAGAGTCTTTTCCTACTCTATACTGTTTACAATTGATTTGGCCTGTTGTCTCCAATAGTTTGCTTGAGAGAACAAGCATGAAGTAGATACTTTTTGCCCCTCTTAGTACAAGACACTCTTACCTCCTGACTCCAGGCATTTTCTTGGATGTCCCCCTGTACATGGAATTCTCTCCTCTCTCCTCTCCATCTCTTTCCTTACTTGGCATGTCCAATTCCCAGCTTGAACCTTCTTCAAACATTTTCTTTTACTTGCTACAAAAAGTTTTCCCAATCCCCCTTAATACTGAAGTTTTCCTCTGTTGATTCTTCCTAGTTTATCCTCTATGGAGTGTCATGTTTATACTTGTCTGTTTTCATATTGTCTCACCCATTGAAATGTGAGTGCTCTGACAGCAGGGCCTCTCTTTTACCATTCTCTGTATTCTCAGCTCTTAGCAGAGTGTCAGTTGCATAATAGACAATAAATATTGGTTGATTGACAGTTCCTCACACATTCATACCTGGAATGCTCCTCACTTCCACCTCCTGGCTTCCTTCAAGTCTCAGCAAAAGTCTTGCATTTTACAAGAAGCCTTTTCTAGTACTGTCCCTCTGAGACTACTCCCAATTCAGCTTGTATGTATCTTGTTTACATGTAGATATTTGCACCCATGCCTCATCTTACCTCCAAATCATCATTGCTTTCCCTTGAGTCCATTGCCCACTTAATCATGTTGCCAACGGTGTCCTTCTAAACCTCAGGCTTTCTATGAACATGCTGCTCAATAAGGCTGGAGAAAATTGTGCAAGTGTGCTTATTAGGATCACTACAATTTATGTTCTATGACCTCAATTGGGCTCCCATTGATCCTAGACAACTCTTTTATATTGTATATCCCTAAATAATTCATTCTACCATTTACCACAGCACCTCTTCTATCCCTTCTCAAACCTCCCATGGTACACTCTCTGCACTTTTTCAGCTAAAAAATTTAGCTCACTGAGACATTTCCTGAGATCTATCTTTCACCCACCTTCTCATCTAATTCATCTAATTCCTTCTGCCACTATTTTTCCTTCAGCTATCTCACATGAAGAGGTAGCCCTTTTCCTTGCCAATGAAAATTCTTCTACATATACAAGTACAACATTTTATCTTACCTCTCATTGCTCTTATCACTCATCTTCAATCTTTCATTGAATCCTGGCTATTTCCCTGCTTGCCTATGAACATCCCCATGTCTTCTCCCCCATTCTTCAAAGAAACTTCACTTGATCAATCCATGACCCCCATTAGTGTGGTGTCTCTTGTCTTTTGTAGTTAAATACCATGAGAGGGCTGTTAACAAGAGGAGACTCCACTTCCTCTTCTGTCATTTTCTTTTAATACTCTGTTCTTTTTTTCTAAACTCTTCACAGCTACTATCAATAGATCTTTTAATTACCAAATCTAATAATCTTTTCTCAATTTTCATCTTTTTTTTTAAACCTCTCTGAAGCTTTGAAACTGCAACCATCTTCTCCTCGATATTTCCTTCCCTCTTAAGTCTTGTAACACTGCTCTCTCCTGGTACTCTTTCCAAGTAGTTTCTTTTCCCTTACTTGACTGACTTCCTCTAGTAGGGTCAATTCCTTTATGTGTGTTGCTGTTAACCCAGTGCCTGACATATATCGTAGGTCTTAATAAGAGCAGCAATTAATTTTCTGCCTTGAAACTTTTACTCTGCATATAGTGTCCATAATACAACAGCTGGGACAGCTAAGTGGGACAATGGGTGCCTGAGTTCAAATCCGCTATCACATACTTACCATTGTGTGATCCTGGTCAGGTTACTTAACCTTGTTTGCCTCAATTTCTGTCAAAATGAGCTGAAGAAGGAAATGGCAAACCATTCCACTAACTTTCCCAAGAAAATCCCCCAAATATCCTCACGGATAGTCTGACACAGTCGTTTTTATGTCAGCAATTCAGCAGGAGGGAATAGTATTTGCTCCCACGTAGCTGTTGATTAAGAATTAATTAATTGGACCCTGGCTAAAAGTAAAACGAAGGAGTTTCCAAGTTATTAAAAATGGACAGGCAGGAGGGGGATGTGAAGCCAGTTTTTGGGACTCCCAATCCAATCTCTACAAGACAAAGACTGACCCTGACCCTGTCCCAGGTGCGGTGGGAGTTTGATTTCTCCAGGGTTAAAGGGAGAGGGAAACACGAAAAAGTGGAGGGAAAAAAAAAAAGCCTCCTCTGCTGGTGACTATCCCTTCCCCCGCCTCCCCCCTTTGCTCTTACCGCTGTTTTTTATCCCGTTCATTTACGGTGCTTTTTCCGAGCAGCAGCAGCTGCTGCACCTTCGCCACATTTCCGCGCAAGGCAGCTCTATGGATCTTTCCGAGGTCCCTGCTTCGGATCTGGTATCCTTGGGTGCGGTAAGGTGGTTGGCCGCTAAAGTAATCCGGCTCCTTGTAAGGGTCAGATGAAGATCGCCCCTTCTTGCCGAAACTGAAAATCTTCTTCATTCTGGAGGCAGGCTTCAGGGCAGAGAGGTAGAACTGGCGGGGGAGATCTCTCTCAGGCCCTTCAGCCTGCTCCAAGGGGGAGTTAAAGGGGGAATTAAAGGGAAAATTAAAGGGACAATTAAAGGGACAATTAAAGGGAAAATTAAAGGGAGAATTAAAAGGAAAAATTAAAGGGAGAATTAAAAGGAAAAATTAAAGGGAGAATTAAAGGAGGAAATTAAAGGGAGAATTAAAGGAGGAAATTAAAGGGTTAATTAAAGGGGGGAAATGTCAATAATCCGAGGCCAGAGGTTTAGAAACCTGTGAGCCTGTAGCAGTAATAATCGATTCAGCCTTAGAACCGACCACAACCCTCCCTGTCAACAGCAGCAGGGAAAGTGAGGAGGGAAAGTGAAGTGCGCGGGCTTTTATCAGGTTCTCTGCTGACGCGGATGCGATAAACGGTCAAGTCACGCGGTGGTGAGTGCACGGGGGCCGGGTCCGTTAACTCTCAGCTCGAGGAGTGCAAAGCTCCAAATCTCGAGGGTGGGTGAGCTCCAGGTCTCACGTGCGAATCTCGGGACCTGCTCTATGGCTTATTTTCGTAATGATGGGCTTCCTCTCCGAGATTGGGTTCTTCTGTAAAATGAAGAGATTCCACTCGATAATTTCTCACGTCTCTTGCAGCCCTTTAGCAGTTCTGTGAAGATGAAGAAGGTGCCCAGCCTGTAAAGGACCCTAGGGGCCGGGATGGACAAATGCAGTTTAAATGCCTCTTCTGATTCTTCCTTTCCCATTGCTTTCCCGTCTTCAAATGTGTCGGGGAAAGGACAGTAAGGGACAGCCAGCCGGACAGCTGGTCTCAACCTAGCAGCCCTGGGTTCAAGGCCAAATTCTAATTCCTTTATTGATGCTGTTATTAATGGAGAGGGCAGGAGGAGGGATTCCCCAGTTTATTGACTAAATATATAACACTTTTAGTTGAAAGATTATTGTGTTTTTAAGTAGGTTACATTCTAGGAATGATGAATTCATTCAAGAAGGAAGAAGAGCTCCAGGATCACTGAATCTGAGAATATGGAAATTATGCATACCCATGCTAATGACCTCCCCCTACCCGCCCCCGCTGCTCCTGATGATTATTCTCCTTTTGTTTCTTGTCTTCCCCTTTAGTTCCTCCTCATCTCCATTCCCTTGTCCCCTAGTCCCTTCCCCCTCCCTTTTCTTTTGTCCTTTTCCTTTTTCCTCTCCCCTTTCCCTTCTCCCCTCCTTCTTTCTTCTCCTTTTCCTTGTCCCAGTGCCCCTTTCCCTCTTCCCTGTCCCTCTTTCCTTCCCCTCCCTTTTCCCCCTCTCCTTCTTTCCCACAAACCAAAATATTAGCTCATCCTGTAGATCTTTTGGTCTCAGTAGGGATTATTTGTGATCTAGTTTGTAAATTTGGTGGCCAATTTGTTAATTTTACTTGTGAAATGGCTGATCAATATCTGTTTAAGGGATAGACTTTCTCTAGTGTTTGTGCCTACCTGATGATATCCCGTAGAACTTCTATACTGTCTCTAAATTACATATGATGTTCTATAGCATTTTCTAATATGAGCACCATGATATACTTTGAATAGATTTGGACAATGGCTTGGATAGTTGGAAGCCCCACTGAACAAGTAACAGACTCCATTATGGTATGTATGTATTGTATTGTGTAAAGGTTGTGGACAGAAAATTGGTCATGAATTATATAATTATTTGAAAATAATTATGCTACTTATTGGGGAGAAGGCCTGTGTATATGAAGAATAAACAAGTAAATCTAGTTTGTTAAAACTCAAATACAGAGGCAAATAATGAAAATTTAATGACTTACAGATATCTGGCAGAAAATGAGTATGAAATTTGTGGAATTTGAAAATCATTTTCATGAACTTTTAATGAATATAGATGAAAAGGGACAAATAATCCTTCTTACAGTTATCGTTGATATCAATAGCTCCCAGATGGTTTCTACAGCACTTTATATGCTTTACCTCCATTTCTACTGCAAATTTACAACAAATAGGCACTTTAAGTGCTAGGAATGCAGCTGATAAATGAAAGAGGCTATATTTGAACCCAGTTCTTTGGATGACAAATTGAATAAAGCCATTCTTTTGAAGTTTGTCCTTGGTTTTCTTACTTATGGGAAGGCTTCCCATATAGAGATGAGCACAGGCTGCACTAGCTAGATTTCTAGTTGATCTATTTCTTTCCTCTAGCACTGACCTTGAGAATATTGTTAAGGTGCTTGAGGTAATGGTTGTTGTCCTTCATTTTTGAAGAGGACCAAAATGACATGACTATGTTGGTGTCAAGTTACCATGTCCAATTGTGGCTGATCAGACCAATATGATCTTGGAATTTTGTGGCACAGGTCAGACTGAAATAATCTTTATGAACATTTGGGGTAGTTTCTCTAACTTTGTGCATCTTCAATTTCTTTTGAGCTAATTAAATTCTGTTTTGCTCATAGAGTCTCTGATGAGAGCACACCATGTTGTGTGGTCCTGTGCCAGTGTCTCCCATGTCATGCAATCAATTCTAAAGTTTTTAAGCGAGATCTTGAAAGTGTCACTGTATTGCTTTTTCTGACCACCCTGTCAGTGCTTGCCCTGTGCAAGTTCTCCATAAAATAGCCTTTTTGGCAAGCGTCTATAAGGCATTCAGAACAATGTTGTCAGCCGAACAGAATTGTGCTCTCTGTAATAGTTTGGGAGAGATTGAACATGGAAAGAGGCACCTCTGCTCTTGTCTGTCTCTTCCTGCGAATCTGATGCTTCTCCAGGGGGCGGAAATTAAAATCAGTAATCTGAGGAGGAGAAAAAAGGATGGGAGTCTCAGGATTTGGTTCAGGTGAGAGAGATAAAAAGATATTACTGGACATAAGGTCCTGTTCTGGAAGAGATTCAGAAGCCTTCTGATAAGGACTGCATAGAGATGCAGAGGAGGGCTCCTATATCCCTAGCAGAGCAGGAAGAAGGGAGTTTGATTTAACTGCCAAATCTAATTGCTCTTTTTTTCAATTCTCACCTCTCTGCAATCTCCCTTGCTGAATAACTCCCCTATCTAATTCTGAGCTTGGAGTCAGGGAGATTCATCTTCCTGATTTCAAATATGATGTCAGATCCTCACAATTGAGGGACAGCTCCAAGGCAAAAAGGATAAAGCACCTGCCTGGAATCAGGAGGTTTTAAGTTCAAATCGGACTTCAGATACTTAACACTTCCTTGCTGTATGATCCTAGGGAAGTCACTTAACCCCAATTGCCTGCAAAATTAAAATAAAAAAAGGCAAACACAAACAGATACTTACAGTTGTGTGAGCCTGGCCAGGCCACTTAACCCGGTATGACTCCATTTCCCCATTCCTCAA
>NW_026262054.1:0-8990 GCF_016432865.1 Antechinus flavipes | reverse complement strand
TTGAAAGTGTCACTGTATTGCTTTTTCTGACCACCCTGTCAGTGCTTGCCCTGTGCAAGTTCTCCATAAAATAGCCCTTTTTGGCAAGCGTCTATAAGGCATTCAGAACAATGTTGTCAGCCGAACAGAATTGTGCTCTCTGTAATAGTTTGGGAGAGATTGAACATGGAAAGAGGCACCTCTGCTCTTGTCTGTCTCTTCCTGGGAATCTGATGCTTCTCCAGGGGGCGGAAATTAAAATCAGTAATCTGAGGAGGAGAAAAAAGGATGGGAGTCTCAGGATTTGGTTCAGGTGAGAGAGATAAAAAGATATTACTGGACATAAGGTCCTGTTCTGGAAGAGATTCAGAAGCCTTCTGATAAGGACTGCATAGAGATGCAGAGGAGGGCTCCTATATCCCTAGCAGAGCAGGAAGAAGGGAGTTTGATTTAACTGCCAAATCTAATTGCTCTTTTTTTCAATTCTCACCTCTCTGCAATCTCCCTTGCTGAATAACTCCCCTATCTAATTCTGAGCTTGGAGTCAGGGAGATTCATCTTCCTGATTTCAAATATGATGTCAGATCCTCACAATTGAGGGACAGCTCCAAGGCAAAAAGGATAAAGCACCTGCCTGGAATCAGGAGGTTTTAAGTTCAAATCGGACTTCAGATACTTAACACTTCCTTGCTGTATGATCCTAGGGAAGTCACTTAACCCCAATTGCCTGCAAAATTAAAATAAAAAAAGGCAAACACAAACAGATACTTACAGTTGTGTGAGCCTGGCCAGGCCACTTAACCCGGTATGACTCCATTTCCCCATTCCTCAAAATGCAGTTACACCAGATGGATTTACAAGTGAATTTTTCCAAACAGTTAAAGAAGAATTATTTCCAATTAATTAATTCCAGAAACTAACTATTTGGAAAAATAGGCTATGACACAAATATGGTGCTGATACCTAAACCAGGAAGAGCCTTCAAAATAGAGAAAGAAAATTATAGACCAATCTCCCTAATGAATATTACTATAAATTTTTATTTAAATATTAGTAATAAAATATTATTTTATTTACATAAATAAATAATTAAATAAAATATTAGTAAAGACATTACAATAACTTATCAGCAAGATCATACACTATGACCAATAGGATTTAAGCCAGGAATGCAGGGCTAATCCAATATCAGGAACCCTATTGATATAATTGATCATATCAGCAACAAAACCAATATAAATCTATGATAATCTCAATAGATGCAGAAAAAGCTTTTGACAAAATACAGCATCCATTTCTATTAAAAACACTAGAGAACATAAGAATAAATAAAGATTTCATTGAAATCATAAGCAGCATTTATCTAAAACCATCAGCAAGCATTATCTGTAATGGGAAGAAGCTACAGTGATTCCCAAAAAAAGATTAGAGAAAAACAAGGATGCCCATTATCAGCCCTATTATTCAATATTATACTAGAAACATTTCGTTTTAGCAATAAGAAAAGAAAAAAATATCAAAGAAACTGGAGTAGGCAATAAGGAGATAAAACCATAATACTTTGCAGATGATATCATGATATCTTTAGAGAATTCCAGACAATTACTCAAAAACCTACTTGATGCAATGAAAAGCTTTAATAAAGTTGAAAATTATAAAATAAATATACACAAATCATCATCATTTCCATATATTACTGACAAAGCCCGGTAGCAAGAGATAGAAAGAGAAATTCCATTTAAAATAGACAAAATAAAATATTTGGGTATTTACCTGCCAAGACAAACTGTGAAAACTATATGAACAGAATTACAAAACACTTTTTCATACAAAGAATATCAGATCTAAACAACTCGGAAAATATCAATTACTCATGTCAAATTAATAGAATAAAAATGATATTTTCATATAAATTAGCCTACTTCTTTAGTACCAAACCAAACCAAAAAAAAACTATTTATAGAGCCAAAAAAAATGAAATTCATCTGGAAATATAAAAGGTCAAGAATATCAAGGAAAATAATAAAAAATAAATACAAAGTATGATGGTCTAGAAGTACCAGACCTAAAATTCTATTATAAAACAGTTGTCATCAAAGTTGTATGATAGTGGCTAAAAAATAGAGTAACAAATATATGTAATAGGTTAGATATGTATGACACAATAATCAATGACTATAGTAATCTAGCGTTTGATAAGCCCACCAAATTCCAGCTTCTTTGATAAGAACTCACTATTTCACAAAAATTGCAGGGCAAATTGGAAAATAATATGCTAGAAACTTGGCATAGACCTATATCTTACACCTCATACCAAAATTGGATCAAAGTGACATATGATTTGGGCATAAAGGGTGATTCCATAAGATTTTTGCAGAAGGGAGGAATTCATAACCAAGGAAAAACAAGAGAACATTATGAAAGGCAAAATGGATAATTCTGATTACATTAAATTAAGAAGGTTTTGCAAAAATGAAACCAATGCAACCAAGATTAGAGGGGAAGCAGAAAGCTTAGGGGAAATAGTTTTGTAGACAGTATTTCTGATAAAAATGTCATTTCTAAAATACAAAAAGAACTGAGTCAATTTTATAAGAATACTTATTCTCAATTGGTAAACGATCAAATGATATGAACAGAAAATTTTCAGGTAATAAAATTAAAGCCATCAATATTCATATGAAATGTTTTAAACACTATTGATTAGAGAAATGCAAATTAAAAGTTCCCTCAGACTGACTAAAATAATAGGAAAAGATAATGATAAATGTTGGAGGGGATGTAGGAAAAATGGGACACTAACACATTGTTGGTGAAATTATGAACTAACCCACCATTCTAGAGAGCAGTTTGGAGTTATCCCCAAAGAGCTATAAATCCATGCATATCCTTTGAACCAGCAGTGCCACTACTGTGCCTGTTTCCCAAAGAAAACAAAAAAGAAGGAAAAGGATTCACATGTGCAAAAATGTTTGTAGCAGCTTTTTTGTGGTAGAAAGGAATTGGAAAATGAGTAGATGCCCACCAATTGGGAAATGTCTAAATAAGTTATGGTACACGAATATAATGGAATAGTATTGTTCTATAAAAATGAACAGGCTGATTTTAGAAAGTCCTGGAAAGATTTATTAATTAGTGTTAAGTAAAACAAGCAGAACCTGGAATACACTGTTCATCACAACAGCAATATTGTGCAATGATCAAAAATGATTGACTTGCTTTTTCTCAGTGGTCCAGTGATACAGACAACCCCAGTAAACTTTGGATAGAAAATGCCATACAAATATACAATGAGAACTATGAAGACTGAATGTAAATCAACCCATGCTATGTTTACCATTTTTCCCATTTTCTCCCTTTTTTCTCTTGTGACTTTTCCCTTTTGACCTGATTTTTTTCTCTCCCAACATTATTCATAAGGAAATATGTAAAATATATATATATATATATATATATATATATATATATAATGTACAAGTATAATCAAAAAATGTTGTTTCTACATGTAACTGGGGAAAATCAATTTTAAAAAAATAAGCAAGGAGATGGAATAGGGAGTGTTTTGGTTCAAATTTAGTTGTATTCTGTTGACAGGTCATGAAACAATAAAAAAAGGGGCACCTAATTGTTTGTCAGAGGAAACCTGCACAAAACCTAAATGTGCTTTATATTTTTTCCAGTTTTTTATACCTAGACTAAAATTGGTGCCATTTTCCTATTCCAAAGTTAAATTTTCTTGTGAAGTAAAGAGGTTTCTGTGAAATAAAATTTGCAACTTATCAGGAAACATCTTTTAGTCCATCTATTTAAATTTCCAAAAATCTCATCTTTTTGTCTTCCATACCCTTCTCTTTCACCTCAGTCATAAATAATATATATAGCTTAGGATGGAATCACACCAGAACATAAACAGGTAGACAAGGGACCTGACCTCTCTAGCTTAGTCAGTCTTATTAAGAAGTTTCCAGAGAGCCTAAAGTCAGTTCTCATCTCTCTCTGGAAATAGAATCTATTCTACATCTGGGGAGTTAAAGAGACTATTCAACATTTCCAGAATATTTTGGCTGTATTCGTGACAGCAAATATTTTAACTAGAACTTCTCCTCATCAATATGGCAAAACAGATTGACTTAAAGGAAACAGTTTTATATGATGAACTTTCCCTCTGGCCAAAATCCCTCTGTGATTGAAAATTTGACACCCACAATGGTACTCACTGGTTAATTTTTTCTCAAAACACTTTTTGTTGTTTAGTTGACAAAGGCTATGTTTTGAAGAATTTGGATGTTCATCTCTACCAGATTAATTCATTGTTCTTACTACAATGTCATTCTGATTCAAGTTAATAACACAGAGAAGACCAAGAAAAGAATGTAAATGCAGAGGCCCTATCTTTGAAGGCAATTAAGCTTCTTTGACTTCAGTTTCCTTATATATGTAAAGTGAAAGTGGTTGATGAAATGTGAGATCTATGATTTTATAATCCCATAATCCTATTACATGTCATTTTATTTTATGAGTGAAAAATATGGAATGTTTATATCAAGGCTTCTTAATCTTTTCCCACTCAGGACTACTTTTCACCTGAGAAATTTTTATTTCTCAGATGTAGAAGTATATAAAATAGATACACAAATCAAACATTTACTGATGATAAATCATAATTTCATGACCCCTACAGTCAGTTACATGACCTGATATGGAGTTGTGACCTATGGTTTAAGAAGTTTTAGTTTACATAATCTCTGGGCTTCTATGGACATAGTGTGAAATAGTAGATAACTTTACAATGAGGAAGGCATAGACTCAGGACTTGTTTTTAACACAGAACAACTGTGTGAACCTGAGAAATCAATGAACTTCAGAGGGAAACAGAATTCTAAAACTAACATTAGGAAGAGAAAAGGATTTCCATACCAAGAGTTCTCATGTTGAATAAACTACAGGTCTGGATTTTTTTTTTTTAAGAACTTGCTTTTACAAAGTGTTTTTAAGGTTTACAAAGTAGCAAGGTATAAGATGTTTAAAACTGGAGTTAGAGAACTTGGATTCCACTACTACCCTTAAATGTTACTTTACTTTTGTAGACTTCAATATTTTCATCTTTAAAATGAGGAAGATAGGGGACTAGATGGCCTCTAAGATCCCTCCTAACTTTAAATGATCTGAAGTGAAATTAGATGATAGATAGATTTGAATGTCTTATAAAAGGTTATGAAAAATATAAATATGTGTTCATGAGTTTTTGTTTTCATATATATGTACATATGCATGTGTATATATAATTATACACATATGCATATATAATTATATATGCTTCTCTTTTAACAATTTAGGATCCTCTTTTAATAATTTAAAACTTCACTCAGACTTATGGATATATATGTGTATATATATGGGGGCAAGAGGGGGAAGAGACAGACACAGAGATGGAGACATACCTAAATATATCCACCCAGAGACACAGGGTATGAGAGAGAAGGACATATTGTCAAGTAGATACAGATAGATCCCTGATGATCTTACCTCTTATATCAATAGATATTGGTGACCTCAGAACCTCACTTTAGCTTGGAACACTGATATTACAGTAAACTTTCAAGACTAAGGTGCACAAGAGTCACTGGACTTAATGAGAAGAGGGAGTTTCCTCACATGCATTTCCCTATAACAGTGGAATAACAAGTCCAGAGAAAAGCAAACCAAAACCCTTGTATGTTCATACTTTGAAGTTTGTGCTGAAATCATATAGAGTTATAGCTTAGTTGTTTTAGTCATTCTAACTCTTCACCACCAATCAAGGTTTTCTGAGGAGAGATACTGAAGTGGTTTGCCATTTCCTTCTCTAGTTCATTTTATGGATTAGGGAAGTGGGCCAAACAGAATCAAGTGACTTGTTCAGTATAACACAGATGGTAAGTGTCTGAGGCTGTTTTCTGGGCACTTCATCCACTGTACCTCCCAAGTCAGGTAGAAAGCTGAAAATCTTTTTCTTCTTTTTGTTGTTGTTGTTGAGGCAATATGATGTAGTGGATGGAGCATGAGAAATAGAATAGGGTGACATGTTTTCAAATCACCCCTTAGGCAAATATGAACTAAGTTATACTGGGAAAATAATTTTGTTTCCCTATTATTCATAGCTTCTACATCTATGGGAGTGAGGTGTTAGAATGAATATATCTAAAATCTCTTCTAGCTTTCAATCACTGTTTATTACATTTAAACTTCACAACCACACTGTCAGCTTTTTACTATAGGTATATAATGGAAATATAAAGAAACACTTTTCAGTGTGGTGGAATTGGAATCAGTAGATATGTTCAAAATTAGACTCTGCCATTTTTTCCATATGCAACTTTGAAAAAAATTATTTAAGCATTTTTGGCTTCAGTTGTATCATTTTTATGACAGCAGGATTGGTCTGAACCCAATATATCAAACTTGTGTCCCAAGGGCAAGGCTGTACAGGCCATAACACTTCTAGTGCCTCAAAACAAGATTCAAAGATAATTGGGATGTATTTAGCTGAATAAATAAAAAAATAGAAGATTAAAAACATTAACATGATTTCCTAAGTCAACACATGGCCTGCAGGAATTTTTATTTATGGTTAAATGGCTCAGATTTTTGTTTGAATTTGAAAATGATAACCAGAACTATTAAATTTCTTAACCAACTCCGAATCTATGCTCCTACTAAGGATTACTTACTATCACAACCTTCCCAATCAAAGATGAAAAATTGAGGCTCAGGTTAAGTGACATATCTAAAGCCACACCTCTAATGTCCAATGTATGATTTGAGTCCACAGTTTTTTGTTGTGGTTGTCTCCAATGTACAGCCCTCATTCTATTGCAACACTCTGCCTCTCTAGGGCCTTGAGTTCTACATGCTTGATGTGAATGAAAACAAGTTTAAATATTTCAATTCTAATTTTAAATGGGAGAATTCTACAAGTGGCTAAAATTATTATTATTATTATTATTAGCATAATGGTAATATAAAGAACTATTAAGATTTGAATAGGTCTGGGGAAAACAACAACAACAAAAAAGCAACTCTTAATCGTTCAATCATTTGGTCTTTCTTCAAAAACTCAATTTATTTAATTAAGAACTTCTTTGAAAAACAAAACTACAAATGCCAAGACACTGTTAAAACACAGAGAACCCATATGACTTGTATAAAAGATTCCTTAGAATTTCTTTTCATTATATCAGAAAATGATCAATAAAAAATCAAGCAACATTAAAATTTAGTATCAAAGATAATATTCTTTTATGTAGAGGTTTAAGGGTATAAAGCAGATACTTATCATAGTTTTGTTTTGTTTTGTTTTCATCCAATGGTTACATAGTACTTTATGGTTTACCAGGGATTATATATTATCTAACCGGATTCATTTTAGTATCAAGGATGCTGAATTTTGGTTACATAGCAAGAAAGTATCAGCATGAAGATCTGAAGGAAGGCTTTATAACTCTAACTCTTGTGCTGGATACCTACAATACCTTATTTAAACTTCACAACAATCCTATCCCTTAATGATGATGATAAGACGGTTTAAATATCTTTACTCTTCTTATCTGTTATGTATGTGCTATTAACACCTCTATTTTATAAAGATAATGAAGACAAGAGTATCTTTCACAGATTCACACATCTCGTAAACATCTGAGATAGCATGATCTTCTTGATTCCAAATCCAGAACTCTATATGCCATACCATACTTTATCTTAAATGAAAGCCTAAGTAATTATCATTCCACTTTATACATGAGGTAACTACAATTCAAAAAAGTTCACCTTTTTTCAAGTTTATGAATATTCAACTCAAATCCATGTCCTCTGACTAAAAAGTTTATTTTGATTCTATATTACTTCATGAGAACATCATTTTCTCACAAAAGAACAAATTAAAGACATCTGAAAAAGTCCCTGAAGACATCTAAATTGTAGGTACATATGCTCTATTTTAAGACAGAAGTTTCCTTATTTTTTTTCCTATTTCAGTTTTCCAGTACAATTCTCATTTCATATATGAATAAACTGAGTACCGCTTAAATTAAGTGATATATACAGTCATATAGGTACCAAATATCAAAGATGAAATTTGAGCAAGGAAGGGGAATTGAACCAAGGACCTTAAATTCTAAATTCTACTCGATGTCCTTTCATCTGTATCCCAGACTACTCTGTTCAAGATTCGATGAGTTTAACAAGTAATGTGTTCTCTGTTGTCAGAAGGAGGAGAAGAAAGGGAACATTCAGTTCAGGAGACATGGGACATTCAACAAACATCCTGGGAAAGCACCTCTTTCTAGAAGTGTAGGGAAGAAAGAGACCAATCAAACATCAGATAAACTATATTCTTTGCCATTCCATCAAATCTAAAGTTTTAACTTGATATGTTTGGTTAAGAGTACTGGTGTTATTACACTGTGTTACAAATAGATTGGAAGGCAGGAATAGTTTGAAAAATAAAACTGGGATGAAGCCTCCAGAGAAGAGACAAAACAAAGTCATATGACAACAAATACTGTGCCTTTTTCAAGACCTTTGTTTTCTTTCTCAAAGAAAGTTGTTGTATGACAGGTCAGAATGGTTCCCATTAACTATATAAGATGAGGAAACCTGGTTCAAAGTACAGATTCAGTTTTTTATTTAAAGTGGTCCAGTCCTTCTCTGAGCTTTCTTGTATATGGTACCTGACTGCCAAATTTTAGAATATTACAACAATTGTGTTCCCCAGGAGACTATATCACTGCAAAACTGAAGCAGAGATTTCTTTAAAGAGGAATGGGTATCTAAGCAGTAATGAACTGTTCTTACAGCGAATGCCTAAAGCTGCACTTGTGACCTTCAATAGCTCATCTTGATCCTCAGGTTCCCTAGAATTAGTCCCCAACAACAAATATCAAAATACAACAATGGTTGGCTCACATACCAGCATGGTAAAAACAAAAACAAACAAACAAACAAACAAACAAAAAACAATAGTAGTATACAAT
>NW_026262053.1:0-7988 GCF_016432865.1 Antechinus flavipes | reverse complement strand
ACTGCACTTGTGACCTTCAATAGCTCATCTTGATCCTCAGGTTCCCTAGAATTAGTCCCCAACAACAAATATCAAAATACAACAATGGTTGGCTCACATACCAGCATGGTAAAAACAAAAACAAACAAACAAACAAACAAACAAAAAACAATAGTAGTATACAATGACAGATGCAGGACGTCTATTACTGATGATATTAGAACTGTAAGATTTCAGCTGATTTTTACTGTTTATTAAAGAAGTAAATTTTAAGAGTATTTGTTAAATTGTATTGATATCTGTTTGACAATAGACTGTAGCAAGAATTTCTAGGAATCTAGAATGGATATGGAACCAGAAAACAACTTTATTGAATTCAGATCTATCCCAAAAATGAAAGCTATTCTATAGTTTCCAAAAGAATTATTACCCAAGGAGCAGCTGGCTACAAGTGACATCTAAAACCCCAGACTAAATGTGATGTTTAAAAGGACATGGATGTCATTGATATATAAGAAGATGATGTTAGTTAATGTTTTTAATCATCATTGAGTTACTTTGGCCTTTTGGTTTTTTTAGTTGACTTGAGTCACACAGATTACTCTTCTAAATTTAGTCTATTGTTTTAAGTAGTATAGTATAACTTATGCTATGATAAATCTACCTTTTTGTTCTTTTTCAACCTTGTTATTCTTTTAAAACTTATTTTGAACTTCCACCAGAAAAATAAAAACTTGTGTTGTTATGCTCTATCATTTATAATGATCATGTTAAAGAGATTGTAGTATTTTATTACTCAGAGAATTGCTTCAATTTAACCTTTAATAAAATTCACTCATAACATAATGCATTCCTTTTTTATATTTTATTTTATTTTATTTAATAATAACTTTATATTGACAGAATCCATGTCAGGGTAATTTTTTTTTACAACATTATCCCTTGCACTTGTTTCTGTTCCGATTTTTCCCCTCCCTCCCTCCACCCTTTCCCCTAGATGGCAAGTCCTATATATGTTAGATATGTTGCAGTATATCCTAGATACAATATACAACATAATGCATTCTTTATGTCAGAACTGAGGAGAATCAAATTTCACAAAACTTTTTATTTCTTTTCCCTCAGATAGTGCTTGAAAACCACAGGTAAAACATATATTTTCTCTATTACTTAATATATAGATGCAATTGATAAAGCCTCTTGGAACAGAATGATATTCTCAACAACTCATTCACTCCTTTGACAAAGAAAATTATAATGAGAAAATAACAACTATTTCAGGAATGAGGGCTCAAAATTGTGTTAGAGTGAGAAAGGGGGTTCACAATAAAAGAATATAAAAGCCATGACCGTAAAGCATTTTTCAAACTTTAAAGCTCTATACAAAAGCTAGATATGGTGATTACATTTATCATTAATGTTTCTCATAGTTTCTAAGCTCTATGATTTTTTGATGCTTTTGTTTGCAGACCTGCTTTTGTCAGCTTTTTAAATTTATCTGTTCATAAAAGTAACAGACTCAGGCAAAAGAAAGTCTTGGGGTCTTTTGCCAGAGTGAGTAGAAGAAATAAAGAATTTGGGAGTCAGAGATGATAAGCACAAATGGGCTGATGGCTGAATAACATGCAGCCAAAAGAGTTGAAGTAGGCATCAACCACTGATAATACTTGTCAAAGCGGATGTGATAAAATGACAAAATAGAATTGATTGAGTAGAAAGAGACATAAGTGCTCACCAACACCAAGATAGTATAAGTGGCTTTAATCTCAGGGAACTTCCTTGACAAAAGGCTGGATGCATGAATATACTGGACTTGTTGATGATATCTTTGCAGCAAAAATACTAGGTAGCCACTGACCATGATCATAAATCCCACACAAAGAAAATCATAAATAGAGTACAGACTCATGAATAAAGAGACATTAAATGATGCTGGAGCAGAATCTGAACAGAATCCCATATTCCATATCTTTGTGTTGTTACTATTTTCCATGAAGTTCTGTATATTCATAAGCATAAAGGTATTTATTGATATGTGTAGAATCCAGCAGAAAAGGCAGATGAGGAAAATGTATTTTGAAGCACAAGTCCTGAATTCTAACCATATGGAATAGGTAAAGGAACCAATGGTGATAGTCTGAAAACCACTCAGAAGACAGGTAATGCTGATAGAAAGACTGCGGGCCACTCGGTGAAAGAAAGTAATAAATCTACACCCCGTAGGATCCACAGTAAGTTTCAACCCCCAACCAAATATTGTCTGAGGAACTCCCTTGGAAATAAGCACTATGGAATTGGCCAAGGCCAAGTGGAAAAAAATGGAATTTACAGGCTTTCGTTTGCTGCCAGTTAGGAAAGTGGAGGTATAATGGCAAAGGAGGAAGAAGTTTCCCAGTACACCAAATCCTGTTTGTATGAAGAAGCTAAAACCTAGAACTAAGTCAAGAAACATGTCTCTCACTGACCGAAGTGGAATTGTTCTCAAAGTCAGAAAGAAAAGGAATTTTTAAAAAAGGATGTAGGAAAGCTTTCTAACATTCCTGGAGACCATTCCTGATTTAGAAATATCATAGTTGTGATGATCGACCTGATTTGTATTTCCTGGCTTTTCTTTTGGTAGTGAGCCAGGGTGGATATCTAAACACTAGAAAGTATTAGGTGAAGTACCAATATTTTGTAAAGGTATCAGGAGACTTTTTTCAGTCACTGAGAGTGATCAATGAAACTGGAAAATGCAATTCTCAATTTTAATCTAAAAGTCAAGAATGGAAAGAGAGTTAATATAATTCAATATTGAAATGGGTCAAAAATTCAACAAAAACAAATGAAAAATGACAGAGTTGATACATGATTAAAGAAACTAGATCTAACACCTATATGAAGCTTAATGGATAGAGAATGTATTAAGTAAACATGGAAGGAAATATAAATTATTTGCCTGCTAGCATAAATGTATGTAGATATATTTAGAGACAGAAGAATCATATTGCAACTAATAAATCATGGTTCTAAGAAAACAAAATTTAATCTATATTTTAATTCTGAAAATGTACTATACTAATGCCTAAGTAAAGATATTTATGAAAGAACATCAGATTATATCAACAACACAAAGAAGATATGTAAAAATATCTCAAATACTAATTTGTAAAATTGAGTAAAAATTAACATATTAAAATCTATGAAATTAATAAGAAATTTAATGATGAGGATGTTGTTAAATGTTAAACAAACAGAATGAAGAACCAAAAGAAAATATAAGAAAAATAAACAAGACAACAATAGAAATAACGCAAGTATAAAATAATAAAACAATTCAAATGAAAGAGTGGATTAAGAAAACAACATGAAATAAAAAGCTAATTATTTAAAAAAAAACTTTTGTTTAAACAAAAGGAAATGCAAAATGACAAAATTTAGAAAGAAACAGGAGATTAGAACAAAGTTAAAACAAAAAAAAATCTAAAAATTATTCCATGAAATTTCATGATTTTCATGTACCTGCTTTAGAAATTCAGAATTTCAAAATTTATATAACAAAAACTAGATGGCATAAATTGACTGATCACAGAGCTCTCCTGGATTAATGATGTTCCTGGATTAATTTATGATTGAAAGCAATTACATTAACAAAATTATTAAGCTACTTGACAGAAGAATAAAGCCATATCAAAATTCCTATAAATGTATGAGTATCAAGAAAATACAGGGAACATGGAAATTGAGAGTCAGTTATGTGCTTTAGCAAGTCTAACACTGAGCAAGTCACTCATCCTCTCAATATTCCAGGAACTTCTCAGAGTTTCAGAGAAGGTATTTTGATATAAGATAGGTTTCTCCCTGGGAGTTCCTTATACCAAAGAAATTGAAGACAGAGATAAATACTATTACTACTATTGCTCTTCTTCTGCTGCTCCTACCATTACTACTACTATTACTGCTTTATTATTTTGTTATTATTTTTGTTGTTATTTGTGGAAGTATGATTTTTGTTGTCGCTGTTGTTGATGATGTTGCTAATGTTAATACGGGAAAAAGAAAAATAAATAATTGAAAAAGAAAATGAAAGAATTTTTATGAAAGCATTCATTCATTATTTTGAGGCAAATAGGAACACAAAGAGGAAGAAGTAAGGCATATTAAATTACAAAGGCATGTGGGGTATGGTAGAGAAAGTGTATTTCCTTATTGAGGAGCCTCTGTAGATAAAGTACTATATTAAAAGTGAAAACAAATTGGGTTCATATCCTTGTTCTGGGACCTACTATAACTGAAAAAAAAATATTGAACCAAAAATTCTAGGTTTAATTTTCCCATTATACTCCAAATAAAAGTCTCTTCTTTATTAAAATAAATAGGTTGAAATAAATGATACTAAGACTGCCTTTGGATCCAAATATAATAATGCCATAAAATCTGTAACCAAAGGAAAACAACAGCATGCAGAAAGGATTTTCACCATTATTTTCCATTTTTTAAAATTAATTACTCAAAATAAAATGTAATTTTCTTAAAAGCAGGCATTGTTGTGATTTTATCTTTTTATCACTTTCAGCTAGACAGATCACTTTTCCATCTCCCATAAAAACTGACAGATTGAATTCTTCTTTGGAATAGAAAACAAAAGACAATTTTTATAAAGGACAAAATTTTTACACCAAAAAAATTACAAAGGAAATATACTCATATAAATATTGATATAGTTGAACTATCAGGTTAGTAAATAGAATAAGCAAGACAGAATAAAAAGTCAGGGGATATTTGGGTATATATGTGAGTATGGGGGGGGTTCTATGTGTGTGGCTGCTTATTCCATTGTCTTGCTTTTTTACATTCCTGGAAAAGAGAACTGATGATTAAAAAAAAAAAAATAAACCAAGGCTGAAGCTGTGTGACCCTAGGCAAGTTACTTAACCCCAATTGCCTCAGCAAAAAAATAAAAAAAATAAACCAAGGTATTTCAGTTTGTGAAAAAAGTAAACATTCTAAGGATTACTTGGTAATTTACCTGGTAATATGTGAGTCAAAAAGAGAATTCCTACAGTTTACATTGTCATAAATTTATAAAGAAAAGGGATGAGACTCTATTTCTTTGTTTCTCTTTTTCACTGTCTTTCTCTTTTTCTGTTTCTCTGTATTTGTCTTTCCACTATCACCCCCAAATTAAGAACACATAAATAATTATATCTTTTGAAATCTTTAAACCTTTTATCAGAAGAATTCTCAATAGTTCCAGCTTTGCTTTTGGAAAATAATCTTGGCTAAAAGAAGTCTGTCAAAATTATCAATCTACAATACAAATCTATTTCTGAGAAAAATATACTCTATGCTAAATTAAAATGAAGAACAAAAAAGCCTTGATCTCTTTCACTATCTCTAGAAGCTCATGGCAGGAAAAAAAATTAATTAAGGTTCTAAATTTTCATGACTAGTAGAATAGGAATTTAGAAACAAAACAAAAGGAAACAATAGCAGTGAATAGATATAGTTGTTTCAAATAAGGCACCTCTCCAAGTGAAGAATCCAATTCTTTGGCTGGCTATCTTCATTGAAAAAATGTTTTAAATAGATCACTTTGTCAAATTCAAATGATCCTATGTACTCTTATTGCTAACTTAAGTATGACAGACAAAAGATTAAGATTTTTAATACATAATTCTGATTGATCCATCCAGGCTGGCTATAAAATGTTTCACCATAAATTTCAATGTATTCCCAGGGCTGGGGTTACTCTGTTTATTATTCATGGTCTAGTTTTTCCTCAGGGTTTTTGTCTGAAAGGGTTACCTTACTCTTAGTCTAGTCCATCTTTACTACTGACTGGAGCCATCAGGTTAGGACATCTCTTTAAAGAGAAAAATAAAAAAAAAATTCATAAAAAAACTTATCCTCCTGTGTCTGAAAGATGTTTTTCTAGTAAATAATCACTGTTCATACACACCCATTCAGATCAGGAAGATTTCTATCATTTTGTCCATCACTTTTGATGGAATTTTATATTAAAATGTTGGAAGTAGCTTCATGCAAACAAAGAGATTTTAAAGGAAAAATGATACTTATCCTGAGGATTTTTAGGCTTGAAATGAATCAAAGAAATCTGGCAGGAATAAGAAACCTTAGATGGCTCACCTCCAATTGTAGCCTCAGAAGACTTGTGATCCTTCCATTTCAAAAATGACATATAATTTTAATTTTGGTTCCATAAAAAACAGGGGAAAACTCAGCCATTGGTTTGATCTCTATACTGGAAGTGGATAATTTCAGAGACTATCTGAGAAAGAAACAAGTTTAGTTGAGGTTACCTGAGGTTGCCATCCAACATAAAGAGACTTTCCAATCCAAGAACTTTTTATAAAAAGAAGAACTTGGGGCCCAAATCCAGTCCTTTCTGGAAAAGATATACAACCAAAATGGAGTGTTATACAAAGACTAGTCAAGTACTAATATTTTACAAGTGATGAGAAAGCATGGAGGAGGGAAGAATTATAGCCTGCCATTTGGCATTTAGAAAGGAAAATAAATATAACTAGGAAGTATTATAATATTTATCCAAGGAAAGCAAAGGGAATGTGACCTTTTAGAAGTTCTTCTGTCTGTTAACAGAGGCAGTCAGTTCAGGTGATAGCAAAGTACATAGAGACAACTTTCACTGTTTTTTCTCCTCCTGAGGATTGGGCTTAATTTCTTCTCAGGTCACTCCCCACTCTCTAGCAACCAATCAAAAAGAATTACAAATACAATGTAAGAAACATTCCTTCCAGAACCTATGATTTAGGGATTGTGAAATTAAAAGACACACATAGGATGAAAGTGGTACGTGGGACTCAAAATATACACTTAAAATGTGTATAAGGAGCTACAAGGTGCACTGGAAGCAGAAAGATTAATGAGAGGAACACTGAACTAGCCCACACATGCTGCACTGAGGACTTAGGCTAGGAGGAAAGACCTCTAAAAAGACAGTGCTAGAGCAAAATTGCCAGAGCCACCTTCAAAATGCCTTCCTTACTATCAGCAGTTAGAGAATTTGGAACCCACTTGCCTCCATTTTTGTGTCCAGGAAGAGAGGTGATGTCTACCTCAAAGTCCTTGACTCAAAAAACCTGATGTAGGAAGACACTCACCAGGCTGGTATCTGCGATGGATATGGGAGGCTCAGACAGAAGTTATTTATACACTCAATATTCTTTCTGCCTCCAGAGATGTGATTTTCTTGTCAGCAGCAAGACAAGGGATATTAATTTCTAGGGATCTCAAAGGTGTTTTGCCCCAGGTACAAATCATTATCAGTTATTTTTGATGATTAATTATAATACACCCATCAAGAATTACTCATTATTTGTGAGTATGGATTAATGTTTTAACTGCATCTGGGAGTAACTTAAGAGAAATTTTTGCAGTTTTGCAGTGCAAGGAGAGTTCAACAAGATCCCTGAGGGACAGGTTTGAAAGGCAAGGTGAAGCCTAGGTGAATGCACCTTTTGAATTTTCCTTGGACTGACCCAGAAATTTAAGCCTTTCTTGAACTTTCTCTGCAAAAAAACCTCCCCTCCCATTCATTGCAGCCACTATCCTGACACTTTAGTTAATAACTATGACTTCATGCATAGGGCCAATATAATAAAGATACTATATAATCACCAGCCCACAGAAATTATCATTCAAACTTCTATATTTTCAAGACTTCCTCCTCCACTCCATTGACACAAAAAACACCATCAATTAACGAAAAGCTTGGATTCTAAATAAGAAGAGGGGACAGGGAATTCACTGCAATAGTAGCAATCATTTTTCGCCTTGGAGAAATCTACAATGGAAATATTCTTAAAGTTAGAAGCAAAATATACTCTGAAATCTTATATTTGAATTCCACCTCTGGAACTTAGTAATTTCATGTGTCTGACTAAATCAACTAACTTGAGTCTCATTTTTCTCCTTTATAAAATTAAATAATGACAGTTGTTTGAGGTACTTCAGAATGAAAACAGTAGGAGAGTGGAAAGCACAGT
>NW_026262052.1:0-13970 GCF_016432865.1 Antechinus flavipes | reverse complement strand
ATTAAAGGATAGATAGGTTAAAATTCCATCTGTCCATCTGTTGCTCCTCCTCTTAACAAGAAAAACAAATGCCATTGGTGGTGCATTTTGAGCTGCGCAGATATATTTGCAGTAAATTCACTTTTCACTTGGAAAAATAAAATGTTTGCTCTCATTCATCATGAGTAAACTATATCATTTTTTAATTCAGAATTGCTCACTGCAATCCCCCTCAGTGCATAGAATACGATTAAAAAAGAGACCTTTACAGCCATTTTAAGTGACTTGGAGAGATTTAGCTATATGCTCAGATATTGTAATTACCAGTGCTCTGAACAGAGCCACTGATGAAAATCAACATGGAACAATTAAAATGTCTTTAAAACTACAATTTGGGGAGTCTCAATATGGAGTTTTTTTTTTTTTTAAACAACTGCTAGCTGTCCCATGTTTACTCTAGGTTAGCTGAAAAGTTATATTTAAGCTAAACATCTATATTCTATGAAGGGAATATTTTGATAGGTTTCTTTTGTTGGGTCTATGTGTAAGTTCCTAGGCTTTTGGGAAAGAGAGGAATTATGAAAGCGAAGTCACAGTGTTTTTTGAGGTCAGATATGGGTGCGACCAAGATTCAAAGAATCAAAGCAGTAGCCTTCAGCATGAAGCCTAATTTTTATCATCCTTACGCCATCACAATGAAGAAAGACAGTGTCCAGCTTGTTCATCATTGATCAATTAGAACTGAATTGGTTATTCTCATTGCCAAAGACATCCACTTCCATCAGAATTTATCCTCATATTATTGTTATAATATATAACAATATATAACAATAATATATTATTGTTGAAGTGTATAATGATCTCCTGGTCCTGCTCATTTCACTTATCATCAGTTCATGAAAGTCTCTCCAAGCCTCTCTCTATTCATTCTGCTGGCCATTTCTCACAGAACAACAATATTCCATAACATTCATATACCACAATTTATTCAGCCATTCTCCAATTGATGGGCATCTATTCAATTTCCAGTTTCTGGCCACTACAAAAAGGGCTGCCACAAATATTTTGGCACATACAGGTCCCTTTCCCTTCTTTAATATCTCTTTGGGATATAAGCCCAGTAGTAACACTGCTGGATCAAAGGGTATGCACAGTTTGATAACTTTTTAAGTATAGTTCCAAATTGATCTCCAGAATTGTTGGATCTGTTCACAACTCCACCAACAATGCATCCATGTCCCAGTTTTCCCACATTCCCTCCAAGATTCGTCATTATCTTTTCATGTCATCTTAGCCAATCTGACAGGTGTGTAGTGGTATCTCAGAGTTGTCTTAATTTGCAGCTCTCTAATCAACAGTGATTTGGAACATCCTTTCATATGAGTAGAAATAGTTTCAATTTCATCATCTGAAAATTATCTGTTCATATTATTTGACCATTTGTCAATTGAAGAATGGCTTGATTTCTTATAAATTAGAGTCAATTCTCCATATATTTTGGAAATAAGACCTTTATCAGAACCTTTAACTGTAAAAATGTTTTCCCAGTTTATTGCTTCCTTTCTAATCTTGTTTGCATTTGTTTTGTTTGTACAAAAGCTTTTTAATTTGATATAATCAAAATTTTCTATTTTGTGAACAGTAATGATATCTAGTTCTTCTTTGGTCACAAATTCCTTCCACTTCCACAAGCACAAGTCTGAGAGGTAAACTATTCTATGTTCTTTTAATTTATTTATAATCTCATTCTTTATGCCTATATCATGAACCCAGTTTTACCTTAGCTTGGTGTACAGTGTTAAATGTGGGTCCATGCCTAGTTTCTGCCAGGGTATGCACAGTTTAATAACATTTTGAGCACAGTTTCAAATTGCTCTCCAGAATGGTTGGATCCATTCACAGTTCCACTAATGATGTATCAGTGCGCCAGTTTTCTCACATCCTCTCCATCATTCATCATTATTTTTTGTTGTCATCTTAGCCAACCTGAGGTGTGTAGTGGTATCACATGAGTTATGCTTTAAATTTTTGTCTCCTTTGGATTCTTTAACAATGCTCATATGTCATAATCTTCCTATTAAGGAATATCAAGTCACCTGTCCATTAACCAAATATTGTTTCAGAGGTTATTTCCTTTATATTCAGTACCAAACAAAGGATGAAGAAGAACTGGAGGGTGGGGCATGAAGAATTACCCCAAATCCCAGAAAAATCATACAACTAAAACAATATAATGCTGACCCTATACACAAGTTCAGCCTTTTACATTAAAATGAACTTTGTAGTAAAGCCCAGAGACACTGTAAAGAACATCTTAGATGAGTGTGAAAAACAACTTTTCCTGGAATTGTGGGAGTCTGGTTTCTTTTAACAAATTCATACCTTAAAGAAATTATGTAGAAAAGAGTTGCACCATCATTCATCCAGATGACAGGAAAGTCCTCTGAGCCACAGTGTGAGCTGAAAGCTCAGTATTGATTAGAACTGAACTAGATAAGGAAAATTCTTCCAAAATCTTGATTTGAGATACACTGTGGTAAAGGCAGTTATAAGCCAATACATTGGAGCCAGTTTCACAAATCTTTGTTATACACTTAAAGGTCTGGAGATTTCAACAATTCAATTGAATTCAATTCTGCAAATGTTTATTCAATGCCTATTATGTGTGTTCATGGCATGGTACTGGATTTCTGAAGATAATACAAAGATGGATTGGATCCAGTCTCTGTTTCTGACCCACTTACAAAGATATTGTAATGGTGACAATTTAATAGTTAGAACTCCTAGGCCTCTGAAACATAACCAGGAAATTTCTATCTCCTTAAGAAGGCCAAGATTCAAGTCTTCTATATAACACATGACTTTGGGCCAGCCACTTAACTTGTCAGGAGTCTGCAGAATTATCCAACACTATACATATCAAATAAGGTAATGACCTGCCTTATTCAGATCTTCTATCAGTAAAATTACTTTCTCAGTCCCTAGTCTTCTCAATAGATTCTTATGTACTCTGTTTGACTGAACTAAGTCCTTGGCAGTTATATTGACTCTATATTTATTTTATGTGAATTGTGAAAATAGGAAAGAATACTGTCTGTGCAGATAAAAGACATGAGTTTGAATCAGGCAACTGTGAATAAGTTATTTTGCTTCTCTGGACTAGTTTTCTCATCTGCAAAATCATCTAGGTTACTTTGAACATCTCTAGCTGTTGACTTATTTTTCTATCATATCAAAGTTTTTCCTATTCCTTCCACATATGAACATGCAAAAAATTACTCTCTCTAGCATAACTATCCTCATGTCCTTGAACCATTCTTCAAATGATAACATGTTGGGGCTCCTCACCTTCTACTTTATTTGCCTTATTATTTCTAAGTGGAGTATATCATTGGCCCTCTAGAATGTTTATATGATCTATAAAACTATAATGTTTACCCAAATGCCTTAGAAACAGTATTTGTGATGTATTTTGATATAGGACAGTGCTGTTGAAGTCAAATGGAAACTGGGGCCATTATATTACTGCTGAGGATTCTAATGTGTTACATATTGACTTAGAAAACTACATGTTTAAATTTGTTGTGTTCTATTTCATTTTTATTTATTTTGTTAAATATTTCCCAGTTACATTTAAATCTGTTTCCCACTCAGGTATGTTGTAGTCATATTTGGCCATAGACCATTTGTGTGATATCTCTAATATAGGGAACTTCCAGATAGCAAAGGAGCTGATTTGGCACTTTTATATTTTTTAACTACTTGTTATTTCACTAATATAAGGAGCTTCCCCCCCAAAAAAAATTCTTTACTATTTAGGTTAGAACCTACATCACACATTATATTTTTAGAGACCTTCCTGATATACTGACAAATTAAGTCTCAGTTCACATAACCAATATGTGCCAAAGCTACTACACTAGCCCAAGTTCTCCTGATCCTCAACATTACCTCTTTATGCAACGTGCCCAGCTGCTATTGCTTTTTCTATTTATTATTGTTGTTGCTGCTGCTGTTGTTGTCATCATTATTATTCTCTTGATATTTAAATCTATTATTTATTGTAAGTTGTTTATTATACTATTTTTTAAATCTATTATTGCAAATTGTTTATATACCAGCTATTAACAAAAAAGGTTTTTTTTAAAACTCTGTAAAGTCTATTTTGAGCTGAAAGAAATCTTTAAAATTATCTAGTTTAACCCCATCTTTATTATTGTTGAGGCAACCAAGATAAGTGTAGTTGAGAGATTTGGCTAAAGTTTCCATGTTTTTCCTTAAAAAGTAGAGTTATATTACCAGGATTTCTATGTTGGAAAGCAGAAAAATGAGTGTGAAAGCAGTGCAGGAATGAAGTTTGCCCATGTTTTAGTTATGTGGCCTAAGTCTCACACTATTTAGACACAGTCAGAATTCATCACCCTTTTGTGCCATTGATATGTTTCAGTAATTTTTGGTGTTGCAGTAGATCTGGCTTCTGGTTATTTTTGATGCATTGTGTCTGGAGGTGAGTCTGGAACCTGGCAAAAGCAATGTTAGCATTGTAGTTGGAGTCAGTGAGTTGACAGTGAGAATTAGTGACATGGCTTAGAGGATAAAAGAGAATATAATACTTTTACTTTGAGTAAAGCTATTTGGGTTTAGAACCCAGGAATTATGAGTTAGTCCATTTGCAGATACTAGAGGTTACTGTTTGAACTCTGGTTGAACCTTGATTTGAGAAATAAAACTTTTTTAATGACTCCAAAATTTCCCCTGAAATCCAAGCCCATCTTTTTAATGCCAACATCTACTAGTATAGCTGTATTGTATGACTGCAAATGATAAAACAAGAGTCTCAGAAAAAAAAATTAAATTAGTATCATTACAGCAAAAGAGAAGTTATCATGGGTGTGAGTGAACTACAAAACAGCAAGTGAGGAGCTATAAGGAAGAATCAGCATGTCACAAAAGATATGTATGATAAAAATAAAAGATGAACTGTTGATTTAGCAAAAATGGGGAGTTAACTAAGGGCTTCACTGGTATACTTCCAAAGTAAAAAGTAGGAGAGGAAAAACTGCCATTATGTTGAGGAAATCTGCCTAAATATCAATTGGATCTCTTCTAGAGGTATTTGCATTCTCTTACCTGGAAGTCTCTCAGAAGAGGCTAGATAATTACTTATTTGGGAAATTATAGAAAGGATCTCTTTACCCTTACAGGTTGCTCTACATAAACTCTTAGATCAGTTAAAAAATATGTATTAAGTACTTACTTATGGGCCAAACAAAAGTTACTTCTTATTCTTATTCAGGGATTTTTGGAATTATATGATTCTGTTTGCAAAGTCTATGGCCAGTTTAAGAGCAGAGATTTGTGAAATCAAGATAATGATCCAATCTGAGCCAGGGTAGTAGTTTAGCCTAAGGTTATGAAACAAACAAACTTAATTGTCCCACAAATGAAGTCTCTAACATTAATTTCATTAACACCATTCATTAATTTCTATACTAAGTAGCCAAAGACAACTAATAGACACATTTTTCTCCCTTAAGTTTATTAAAAATAAACCCTAAAATCAAAAGAGATAAATTGTGATGATAGTGATCACAAAGCAACTCTTGAAAATAGTATCACTTCTAAAATAATAAATGTACAAAGTAAATGACTAATACCATATAGGATATTTTTAAATCACTCAAGGAAATATGGAAACAGAAGAAATAATGCTGACATATAAATATGTATATATGTAAATATCTGTGAATATGTAGAAGCATATATACCTATATCAATATAAAATATGTGTCTGGAGAGAAAGTGATAGAGACAAAGAAACAGAGACAATATGTAAAGAAAAGAATACTGAAGAAAACTCAAATGACAGAGTAGAAGACTGATTTTGTTTCAAACAAAATAAAATAAATTGATATACTATAGAAATTAAAAGAATTGATGTTGACATGACTTGATTAGTGTGGAGCACTTCAAGTCTAAAAAATCCTTACCCTGATGCAAAGTCATGTGTAACTTACTGTCTTGAGAGATATATAAGGAACTAGAAAGATAAATGAATTAGCCTTGTTCAGATAAGTGTCCAAGGCATGACATGAATTATAGAATCAGTAATTACAAAACTGGTCCTTTATAGGCTATCTAAGTGAAAGATAAAAAACAGTATAGTAATGAATGTGAGGTGTATAAGAGAAGATGGCAATCTAATAGTCAAAGTCTTAAATAAGTTAAGGAGAAGGAAAGTTTTTAGAATACCAATCAATATAGTTGCATAAAGTATATAAAGTTTAATTAGTGTTATATGGTTGTATATTAGTTAGGATTTATTCTACTTTTGAATGAGTAAATTTGTATGTCTTTTGGGGAAAATAATGTATTAATCATAGATTATAAGCCAAATTTAGCAATTATTGTCCTGAATTAAAATAGTTTAAATTCCCTATCCTTAAAAGAGGGGGATCCATAAATGAATGAAAAAAATCCTCAATAATACATTGATTCAGAACAAATAAAATACCTACTATCAAATAGTTTAAGACACTAGAAAAAAAGAATAAATTTAAGTCTATTTTTCCAAATTCTAGAAAATAGTGATGTTAAGAATAGTTGAGAAAATTCAGTGTAAATTAGAAAACATTAAAAGAAATTTTTATCTTGCTAAAAGACATTGACAGAAACAATACTAATATTAATTATCTTCTCTGTTTAATAGAATGTAAACTAAATTTAGAAAGGAAAATGTAATTGAATTGGAAAAAGAATTAGCTATTAAAGCAATAATATTTTGAGATTCAAAACTTCAATAATTTAATATACTGTATTTGCTTAAACTTCAAGGATACTGGTTTTATAAGTGTGGTTATTCCCTCTAGCAAAACAGATTACAAACCCCCAACTGTGAGATTGTCTTTGAAACTTGCTGAGAATGAAAATATAATCCTATGCTCAAACTGGCAATAAATTCTTTCAAACCTGAAATATGATTTTAGGGTATGCAAACTCAAATATTACATTGAATCTGTGACCCCAGTGGTCAGGCTTATCCTGGGTAGAAATTGAGAATGACTCCAATTTTTTCCACTTAGAAATGTGAGTATTCCATGTTTGAGAGAAGTGCTGAGTGACTGCCATTTACCAGAATATCACATCCAATGGACTAGTGAGGAAACCTTCCTGTGAGCACTAGTATGAGACACACTTATCCAGACTTCTAAGTATCAATTTGGTATTTGTTCCCAGATAAATTTATTATTGTTCAATAATAAATAATGAATAAACCTGGAGATGTGCATTTATAACTTTAAATTTTATAGCATACCATTAGGCCTAATGAACATATGAAACAAGAAATCAGTTATGCATATGTATGGTATACTATGGTGTCCCTGATAAGAGAAATATATAGATTCGCTCACCAGGCCCATCCTTAAAGTATTTCTTGCTCCATCAGATTTATTAGTACAATGGGCATAGATATAAAATATTCTGAAGTTACCACCATAACTTAATATGGCATCTCAGTGTGCAGCTTCAGTGGAAAATCAAAAAATAAACAAAAAGAGCACATATTTTCCATTTTTCAAAATTGATATTTTTTAATTCAGGGGGAAGAAAATAGATTTTATAGACATTAGGAAAGAATGAAAGATTAAAAAATACAAAAGTATTTTTTCTCAAGTTAACATGGAAGGAATACTTTCACAACCATTTTTTTTCAAATTATGCCATAAAGTAATAATTAGCAAAAATTATCTGATCATGGATACAAATACAAGGGTGAAGTAATACAAGATAATAGATTCAATTAAAAATATTTATCTGACATTTTCTAGAATATCTAGAATTACAAAGAATGACTTAAGACAAACATTAATGTCTCAGTGGTTTCATGATCATATCCATGGAAGTGGCAATTTCACTAAGCTCAGAGTTTCTCATGTCATATAAATCTGATCCATGACTTTTTATAACTCTCCTATAAAAGATGTATCAATATTCTGGAGTCCTTCCTTGAGGTATTTAAACAATATATATGGACTAATTCAGCCCTGAAGTCATGCATTGTTATTTCTCATCATCATTTCAAGACACATCACCGCTCAGTCACCTTTTTCTATTATATATTACCTGGATAATTCATTTGCTACTCCTACAAGGTAAATAATTTGAGGTAACATGTTATTCTTGTTGTTGAACCATTTAAGTTGTGTCTAATTCTCTGTAATATCTTTTGGGTTTTTCCTGGTAAAGATACTGGAATGGCTTGTCAATTCTTTCTCCAATTCATATTATAGAGAGTTAGGAGGTGGAGCCAAGATGGCGGAGCGAATGCTCTAGCTTCCCACTCTCCCTCAAAAACTACATGAAACAGCTTCTGAACAGAGTCTGAACAGAATCCAGCTCAAGATAGATTGGAAGGACATCAAGATAGGTTAGTCTCATTGGGGTGAAAGGGATGTTCAGCCTAGCTTAGAAGGAATCTGGGAAATCCAGGGAGAGGGTCTTAAATGTAGTAAATAAGCAACTGAGATCCTTAGTCCTGACTTTGTAGAGAAACAAACTGATGGGGCAGCCTCCAATGGCAGCTCAGAAGACAAATTCTGGGAAACCAAGCTATTTCCTGGAAAGAGCAAGTAAAAATATACCTACTGTGAGCAAAACACAAAATACAAAAGGTCCCCATGCTCAATCCCAAGTCTCAAAGCTGCACAGGAAGCTTGGTACAGCACCCTCTTTACCCCAGGAGCAGAGCTCAACTTTAAAAGTCACAAAAGAGGAAATACAAAAAGAAAAGAAAAGAAAATGAGCAAGAAACAGAAAAGAAGCTTTACCATAGAAAACTACAACAGTGACAGGAAACAACAAAACACCAATTCAGATGAAGAAAAAATGTCCAAAGGAAATATCAAAGAGTGATATGAACTACTCAAGACCAAAAAGGATTCTTGGAAGTGCTCATAAAAGATTTAAAAGGCAAATAAAAGAGGTAGGAAAAAATGAAAAGAGCAACAAGCAATATATAAAAGAAACTCAACAGTTTCAAAAGAAAAGCAATTCTTAAAAAAAAATACAATTGGTCAAGGTCATCTTATAGGTGAAGAAATGTGCAAACAGGATTAATGACACAGCTACTCAGTATCTGAGACTATATTTAAATTCATGAAAATGAGTCTCCCTGACTTCAATCTTAGTACTCTATCCACTTTATCTATCTAGCTGTCCCTGACATCCACATGATCCTTTAAAGTTTGAAAAATACTATAACTGGAGGCAGGAGGAATCTGTACCTAGGACCTAAAGGGATTATGATTATCAACACTTTGACTTATCTATTACAGTTATTTAATTTTGTGCCCAAAATGAATATACATTTTAGTTGAGATTTACCTCCCCTGTAGGGAATGTCCTACTGATTCTCATATTCAATGTTCAAAATATATATTATCTGGCTACACTAAGGGCAATTTAATTTTTTTTATTCTATTCTATGGTTTCTCTAAAAAGAGAAAAAAAGAGATTTTTTTTAACTTTTTAAAATTAATTAAAGCTTTTTAATTACCAACATATGCATGGATAAAAGAGATCCTTTGTGTGGAAAAATTAACTAGATACTATACATACAGGCTATTTGTTCCTATAACAAGAAAGCAATGACAAGCACAAGAAAGCTTTTCCTGGGTTGCCAATCCCATCATTTGTAAGTGGAAAATGCCACCACTATTTCTTAAGATATTCAGATTATTCAGGCTCTCACAAAATATGGATTCATGTCCCATATGGGCAATGTGGCTCTGATCAAGAGATTTAATTTTTTGTGTGTTCTAGAACTGTTTCTTAATCTGGGATTCATGTCCCCTTTGGGGATCTCATAATTTAATATCCTGGGTCATGAAATTATGATTTAAAATGATAATTTGTATACTTATTTTTATACCTTTATACCCAGGGATCATGTTAAAAATGTCTTGGGCAAACAAAGGTCACAAGGAAGAAAAGTTTTAGAAGGCCTGTTCTAGAAAAACGCTCTAAAACTACCAATTTCAGAAAATGTGGTGACAAGAACTACAAGAGAGAAATCTCTGTTCCATGAAATCTTGAATCCAATTCCTCTTCTTATTTCTAGGTCATCAGATCATCATGGTCCTTGAGCATCATGCTACCTTTTACCTAACATCACTCTGCTCTTTTCTAAGGCAATTCTGTTCACACTATAATCTTCTACTTTCCTCCAAGACATGCTGACAGTACTTTCAACAATCCCATTTAATTGACAAATGAGATAAAAACAATAAAATTGAAACTTTTCAGAGTGATAGAAAAAGACATCTTATTATGGTGTGGATGGAGCTATGGATTCATGAAATCTTTTTGAAAAGCAATATGGTAATTACAATTTCAAAACTGTATACCCTTCAAGACAGTGATCTCACTATAGACCTATTTCCTTTCAATATTATTTCAGGGAATAGCACTGAGCCCTGCTGGCAAACTCTTTTTTCCTCCTTCCCAACTGGGAAGCATATCAATCAAAGGCAAAAGATAAGAAGTACACACTAATTTTCTGAAAACTGGATGTTTTCAGGGAACATTAATCTTAAGTGTGCCTAAGGAAATATATCATATGGTAGTTAAGTGGTATGCATTGGTTGCCTGGAAGCTATATTTTTGCCAAGTATGTGGTCAGAGGCTAACTGAGCAAATAAATTTGGAATCTGAGCATTCCTGAATATGACTCATGGAATAATATTAACCAAGCATTTGGGTGAGGTAGGGTGATTGAGTATAAGAGACAAGACTAAGACTTACAGAGGCTCAGGGGTCCAGAGTATTATATCCATCACAGGGTGAGTTGAAGCAGCAGGGTTCAGTAAGGAATTTGTTGATGGATTTGTAGATGGATTAAGAAATTTCAAATCCCAATTGCTACTTAGGATCCTTAGGCTAATCACAAGCTATTTAAATACCAATTTCCTCATCTCAAAAATGAGGGCTAGAATTTGTAATGGGCTGAGGCTTGAGTTGATGCACTGAGATGCCAAGCACATGAGGCTAAATAGTAATTGGACCATATTCTATTAATATATAAGCTTGGAGAAAGAATGGCCCTCACCCACTCTTTGTGCAAGTCCTGATGTGTTGTATAGGAAATGACGATTTTGGTGGGTGGAGGCAGAGGAGTGGAAAAGGAAGGGAAGGAGAGACTGCTTGCATTTGCGATTGCAATGGCCGTTTCAGCTCAGATCCCCCTCTGTTAGCTGCCTTCCTGTCGCAGCTGCCCATATTGCTATCGCAATCTTTCTTGCCCATATTGCTATCGCAATCCTTATTTACCTCTTCACTTCAATAAAGATTGAAGATTTTTCCCTTAATCTGAATTCCTGACTCCGGCTGATTTTAAATACGCGGTCATTACAAGAATTATTTTATTCTCAAGTCCTTTCTTGTTCTACATCTATGAACCAATGTATGGAAGCAAGAAAGAGGAAGTTCTTCCATGTGCTTGGCGGTGTGATCTAATGCTAGATAGCTACCATAAAATTTATTGAACAATCTAGTTTCATTTCATTAAGTATGGTCTAACCATTTAATGTCTGGTAAGATAGTAATATGTTAAAAAAAAATTGTAAAGCTGTAAAGGCCAGATTAAAAAGTTTGTTTTTTTTAATCTAAAGCTAGCAAGATACACAAGTGTTTTCTGAAGTGGAATGAAGGTTGAAAGTAGGATGCAGGATGGGTAGGTTTATGCTTTGGGAAAGATATTTCGTAAGTAGTACAGATAATGACTTAGAATAGGGAAATCTTATGAGGAAGAAACTCAAATTTGTTGTAGTTCAAGTATTTTGAATTGGAGTGGTGGCTATTTAAAAAAGGATATTTATATAAAATCGTATGTATTGTGAGATGAATAAAACAATACTTTGTAATTGATTATACATGTGGAGTAATAGAGAGTGAGATATTGAAAAGGGAATCCAGGTTTTGAATTTGCTTAGAAAGAATAGTAGCCTACTTGATAACAATAAGAAAAATGCATTATTGAAAAAAGTAGGAAAATCTATTTGTAAATTTACATATATATGTAAACAGTTTTATTCATAGGAAAGAAATAAACAACATATATATCCAAAAGTTGGTAAATGGTTGAAAAATGAGTCACATAAATATAGCTGAATATTATTAAGATGAGAAATAAATATAGGAAATATATAAAGTAACAGTATACAGGAAATAATGTTGACTACAATTATGTTAAACAATGCTGGTAATGAAATCCTACTCAAAAATACACAGAAGGAAAAGTGATGAGAAAATAGTATGAAAGCAAATAAGACTACTTATTCCTTTATTGAAGTTAATGTACTCTTTAAATAAATTTTTATAATTTACTTTTTGCTTTTATGAACAATATATTTCTCCAAAATTTGTCAATTTAAACATCTACTGTTTATTACGGTTGTCACTTTTAAAAAGAAAAAGGCTAGAGAGCATGGAATATAAGTCTTAACTAAAGAGAAAAGAAAGTTTCTGATAAGCAATTATGGGAAATTTGTTTTTGCAAAATTGTATCCACCCTGAAATCACCAATGTACAGAAATCAACAGCCTTTGTGATGGCAGCCCATTTACTAGTGATGGAACTCACTGTCATCTGGGTTTGTCCAAAAGATAAATTTGAAAAAGATACAGTGATTCTGTGTGCATGTTTGTACGTGTGTGTGCATGTTTGTGTGATTTTATTTACAAAAACCTCCAGCTCTTAGCACAGTGTGTGTCACATATAGTTGTTTAATACATGTTTTTTGACTAATACTTGATATGTTATATATACCAATTCATTAATTTTCCACATGACTAATGTGTCCTAATATTCTGTATTCCTACCCATGTCGAACCAAATACCAATAATTCGTGACAAATTCCTCTCTTAGGTCTCAAAACAGATCTAGTTTATTCTGTCTCCATTCTGCTCATTTTGATCTGCTTTATGTTTTGATCTACAAGTCTCTAGATTCTCCACACTCTTTCCTATCCCACATATACAACTTAATTTTCAAAAGTGGTTAAAGTTAGTGTTTTGTCCATATAAAACAATGCTTTGATAAATATATAAAAATTGATTGTAGAACTCTGTTACTACCTGGAAAAAAATATACAATGAATGAGAAAAGCTGAGATTTCAGTTTCTTTCCAGCTTTTCAAAGGGCCTCAGACAGTGTGAAACTAATGTGGTGAGGTAAGGATGGGTCAAGTAAATTCAATAACATTAGTAATAATAATTTACTTTTCTAAAACACAGATAGGTTATTGTTTCTGACATTTGAAGAAATTGAGGCTCAAAAGTGGGAAATAGCTTGCCCCAAATCACAAAGATACTAAATGTTAGACTACCTCTCAAACTATAGTCAATGAAGAAAAAAATCCAGAAACTACTTGTTTTGAAGCTACTATCTGTGGTCCTATAATGATATATATATACATACACACACACACACACACATATTTATGTTTAGATTTATATATAGAAAGAAATTTTTATGTTTGCCTCCTTCTTCCCCATGCCATTATGAATGATAATTTTATGTTTGCTTTTAACTTGGCAGCAGGAAATGAATGGTTATATGACTTAATTTATTTCCTTTTCTGAGCATTTCTACAAAAAAAAAAAAAGGTTCTTTCATGATTCTCTTAGTTTTTATCTGTCCCCCACATCTTGAAATGATTTTCCTTCACTTTGAATATTTCATGTTTGCTTATCTGTGTGAACACTTTCACTTTCAGTAAAATGCAAAATACAAGAAACATTATTGCAAGATTAAAAATTATTTCATGACATATTTACTTATCACTCATTGATAGTTTCTGCAAAAATTGAGCGAGAATATAATTATACTTTGTTCATCATCACCAATTGCTAAGGACAAAATGGTAAAGAAATTCCATGAAAAACTTGAAAAGATTATTCAAATCACATCAACCTATACTCTTATACTTAGT
>NW_026262051.1:0-13937 GCF_016432865.1 Antechinus flavipes | reverse complement strand
CAAGTATCTAAAGGATTTTCCTAGCAAGGTAGCATCTGAGCCTGTGTAAGGATGTGAAAGGTAACGACTTAGAAAAGTCTATCTGATTTAGCCTTTAAGGTACCCTTGATAACCTTAAGAAGTTTCAGTAGAGTTTAAGGCCCCAAACCAGAAAAAGTTAGTTTTTGAAGTGACTATAAATAATTATAATAATTATTGCACATGGAAAATCAGGATAGCAAAGAGGGGGTGCCTTAATTAAGCAAAACAGGAAAGAATCTTTGAAAGTAAATGTTTATTGCATATTCCCTTATATATGTCCCTTTCAGGGATCATGATCCTATGTTTCCACATTTCAAACTATTACATAGGTACTTTTATCGTATTTTAAAAGAGAATACTACTTCTTTTGGCCAAATTTGTAAGGAAACAGAAGCAAAGTTTGAAGGCTGGTCTTCAAGTATCTCCTTTATTTTGGAAAAAAAAAAACCAACAAGTATCTAAAGGAATTTCCTAGCAAGGTAGCATCTGAGCCTATGTAAGGATGTGAAAGGTAACGACTTAGAAAAGTCTATCTGATTTAGCCTTTAAGGTACCCTTGATAACCTTAAGAAGTTTCAGTAGAGTTTTAAGCCCCAAACCAGAAAAAATTAGTTTTTGAATTAATTGTAAATAATTATAGTAATTATTACACAGGGGAAATTGGGATAGCAAAGAGTTGATTCCTTAATTAAGCAAAACAGGAAAGAATCTTTGAAAGTAAATGTTTATTGCATATTCCCTTATATATGTCCCTTTCAGGGATCATGATCCTATGTTTGCACATTTCAAACTAGTACATAGGGACTTTTATCGTATTTTAAAAGAGAATACTACTTCTTTTGGCCAAATTTGTAAGGAAACAAAAGCAAATTTTGAAGGCTGGTCTTCAAGTATCTCCTTTATTTTGGAAAAAAAATACACATATATGTATATATATACTCAAATTGAAGAAGTACTTATTTGGAAAAAAGATTCCCTGGTACTTAGAAGAACTGATAGTCCTTTCTCAAAAAACTTAGACTGAAAGGATGCTAATTGTGTGCATTTTCTGCAGAAAGTATTTTAGTATAGTGCATAAAATGGTGGTTTCAAAGCAAAAACCATATGATTTCCAATCTCATCTCTTAATTGATACTAGTCTGGTGTTGCTGGTAAGTCAGTAATCTTGGAGGTGTTCTTCCTAGGGATGTCTTAAGTCTGTAAATTTCAGAGAAGGTAATAGCCTCGGTTTTACTCATTTAAGAATTCTTTGTAAATAAATCACAGGTTAAACAATTTTAGCTTAAGACTCTATTTTCTAAATCCAGATATTGTGAATAATCAAATATATATTTTAAGAAAAAAAAGCCTATTTAAAAACCTTTCCACAACTATTGTAATAGCACATTCTTTGTATGCCCACATGTGTTGGAATCCTTACTAACTGCTAAGTAATTAGTGTTGATCTAATCTTACAAGAAGATGTTTTGGGCAGAACCTGAAACAAGGTACTAAGTAGAACTACCCATAATCCCTCTCTCTGGAAGGAGCATAAATAGGCCAATGGGCCAGTCGGAGAGTGCTCTAGAGAGGAAGACGCTACAAGTCGAGATTTCACCGGAATGACATGAAGACTGGAGCTGGCTGGAGGCTGAAGAAAGCAGAGGCAGAGGCTGAAGGACCAGACCTTTGGATTTGGTGACATTTGGAGAGAGCTCTTGGAACCAAGCAGAGAGATAGGCCTCTAAGCTAACCGGGCTATATTGGGATAATAAAAGATCTGAACTTTTATCACCTGGCTGTGTTTTGAGAAGAAAAAGATCACAACATTTTGGCGCCCGAACAGGGACAAACAGACCCCTCAGTGGATTTCAGTGGAAAAGCTCCGATCCTGATTCAAGTGGAAAAGCCTCTGATCCTGATCCAGTGGAAAAGACTTCAACCCAGAAATTAGGGTGAGTGCAACAAAGAAATTTTGTTAGAAGAGTTAAAGTAGAATTTCAGAGAAGGTAATAGCCTCGGTTTTACTCATTTAAGAATTCTTTGTAAATAAATCACAGGTTAAACAATTTTAGCTTAAGACTCTATTTTCAGATATTGTGAATAATCAAATATATATTTTAAGGGATAAAAAGGCTATTAAAAAAACCTTTCCACAACTATTGTAATAGCACATTCTTTGTATGCCCACATGGAGATAAAATTTCAAAAGAGAGTTAGCGGCCATGATCCATGAAAGATAGGTAGGCTGAATACTGTAATCAAAGAGTTGTTGGAGGGGTTTTTCTATGTTAAAGATGCCAGAAATAAGCAAAATGAAATCATCTGAATAAGTGGAATTTGATGGCCAAGCTATGAAAAAAATAATGATGTCAGGTGGATAAATGTGATGTACTGTTGAACTCAAATATTTACTTTTTAGATTCTTCAAGGACTGATTCTGTAAATAATTCTGAGGAAAGTGAGCATCCCACATGTTCTACCTATGTGGGGTATTCAAGGCCACATCCGTGCCAATCTCTGCCTCAGACTAGAAATCAGAGAGTCTCCAGGACACAGTGTGACCCACCTGTACAATACGAGAAAGACAGAATACACACAGAAGTTTCGGGTTAGTATTCTGAATTTCCTGCATGTAGATTATTTTCTCAATTTGTTATATTCCAATGCTCATTGGGGTAGGTAAGCAAAATTAATGATTAAGTCATGTGATAACAAATTACAATACCTGTGGTTACTGCTCTCAGCAGATCAGACTCTAGGAGTGGCTTTTTTTTTTTTTAATAAAGTACATTGATTTTTTCCTCTAATCAGTGTAACAACTTGTATAAATGCCAAAAGGGGCTACTCTAAATTTCTGTGCTCATGTGTCTTAATTGTCGTTTCAGCAATTCATTCTTATTTATGAATCTCTTTTGTCCCAAAATGATTCAAATTTTGAAACCTCGAGGTTTGGATATTCCCATATAAAATCCATATATGAATAACATTTTTCTTTTTTTAAAATTTTTTTGGATTATATATAACTAAGTTCCTCAGAGGTAAATTTCTATTTCAATTTTCCCACTGATGAAATGACTTGGTTAGATGAAGATTCCCAATAACAATTTTAATAACATTAACGTGGATGAAATGCAATCAAGATACCAGGGAATATTACTCTTAATTGTTTCACTCCAAAATCTATGAATTATATAATTATCGCATACTCAGGGCTTAATGTTTATGTTGGTTTTGTTTCAGTAGCTTTGTTTGATCAGTGACATGTACAAAACGTTTAAAGTTCTGTTAAACTTTTATTTAAATTATAAAAATGCTAGAAATCTTGGCAAACGTTTAGTTATTCATACATCTTCATTTTGTATTTCTGCTTGTGTTTGTCATTTGCACACAAAGATGATATGAGGGACTTTTTCAAGTATTGGCTGAAATTTAGATATATAATGACAGTCACTCTAGTAACTCTGTCAAAATGTGATGCTACTGTGGTATGATCTCTTCTAGCTCACTTCCCAATGAAATCCTGAGAACTGGATGAGGGTAGGGGGGAAAAAAAAACAACTATCTAAAGGGTTTTCCTAGCAAGGTAGCATCTGAGCCTGTGTAAGGATGTGAAAGGTAAGGACTTAGAAAAGTCTATCTGATTTAGCCTTTAAGGTACCCTTGATAACCTTGGAGTAAGAAGTTTCAGTAGAGTTAAAGGCCCCAAACCAGAAAAAGTTAGTTTTTGAAGTGACTATAAATAATTATAATAATTATTGCACATGGAAAATCAGGATAGCAAAGAGGGGGTGCCTTAATTAAGCAAAACAGGAAAGAATCTTTGAAAGTAAATGTTTATTGCATATTCCCTTATATATGTCCCTTTCAGGGATCATGATCCTATGTTTGCACATTTCAAACTAGTACATAGGTACTTTTATCGTATTTTAAAAGAGAATACTACTCTTTTTGGCCAAATTTGTAAGGAAACAGAAGCAAAGTTTGAAGAATGGTCTTCAAGTATCTCCTTTATTTTGGAAAAAAAATACACATATATGTATATATATACTCAAATTGAAGAAGTACTTATTTGGAAAAAAAATACACATATATGTATATATATACTCAAATTGAAGAAGTACTTATTTGGAAAAAAGATTCCCTGGTACTTAGAAGAACTGATAGTCCTTTCTCAAAAAACTTAGACTGAAAGGATGCTAATTGTGTGCATTTTCTGCAGAAAGTATTTTAGTATAGTGCATAAAATGGTGGTTTCAAAGCAAAAACCATATGATTTCCAATCTCATCTCTTAATTGATACTAGTCTGGTGTTGCTGGTAAGTCAGTAATCTTGGAGGTGTTCTTCCTAGGAATGTCTTAAGTCTGTAAATTTCAGAGAAGGTAATAGCCTCGGTTTTACTCATTTAAGAATTCTTTGTAAATAAATCACAGTTTTACAATTTTAGCTTAAGACTCTATTTTCAGATATTGTGAATAATCAAATATATATTTTAAGGGATAAAAAGGCTATTAAAAAAACCTTTCCACAACTATTGTAATAGCACATTCTTTGTATGCCCACATGGACATAAAATTTCAACAGAGTATTAACGGCCATGATGCATGAAAGATAGGTAGGCTGAATACGGTAATCAAAGAGTTGTTGGAGGGGTTTTTCTATGTTAAAGATGCCAGAAATAAGCAAAATGAAATCATCTGAATAAGTGGAATTTGATGGCCAAGTTACGGAAAAAATAATGATGTCAGCTGGATAAATGTGATGTACTGTTGAACTCAAATATTTACTTTTTAGATTCTTCAAGGACTGATTCTGTAAATAATTCCGTTGAAAATGAGCATCCCACATGTTCTACCTATGTGGGGTATTCAAGGCCACATCCGTGCCAATCTCTGCCTCAGACTAGAAATCAGAGAGTCTCCAGGACACAGTGTGACCCACCTGTACAATACGAGAAAGACAGAATACAGACGAAAGTTTCGGGTTAGTATTCTGAATTGCCTGCATGTAGATTATTGGCTCAATTTGTTATATTCCAATGCTCATTGGGATAGGTAAGCAAAAGTAATGATTAAGTCATGTGATAACAAATTACAATACCTGTGGTTACTGCTCTCAGCAGATCAGACTCTAGGAGTGGCTTTTTTTTTTTTTACCAATTGCATTGATTTTTTCCTCTAATCAGTGTAACAACTTGTATAAATGCCGAAAGGGGCAACTCTAAATTTTTGTGCTCATGTGTCTTAATTGTCGTTTCAGCAATTCATTCTAATTTATGAATCACTTTTGTCCCAAAATGATTCAAATTTTGAAACCTCGAGGTTAGAATATTCGCTTATAAAATCCATATATGAATAAAATTTTTCTTTTTTTAAAATTTTTTTGGATTATATATAACTAAGTTCCTCAGAGGTAAATTTCTATTTCAATTTTCCCACTGATTAAATGACTTGGTTAGGTGAAGATTCCCAGTAACAATTTCAATAACATTAACGTGGATGAAATGCAATCAAGATACCAGGGAATATTACTCTTAATTGTTTCACTCAAAAATCTATAAATTATATAATTATTGCATACTCAGGGCTTAATGTTTATGTTGGTTTTGTTTCAGTAGCTTTGTTTGATCAGTGACATGTACAAATCTTTAAAAGTTCTGTTAAACTTTTATGTAAATTATAAAAATGCAAGAAATCTTGGCAAACGTTTAGTTATTCATACATCTTTATTTTGTATTTCTGCTTGTGTTTGTCATTTGCACACAAAGATGATATGAGGGACTTTTTCAAGTATTGGCTGAAATTTGATGTATAATAACAGTCAATCTAGTAACTTTGTCAAAATGTGAAGCTAGTGTGGTATGATCTCTTCTAGCTCACTTCCCAATGAAATCCTGAGAATTGGATGAGGGTAGGGGGGAAAAAAAAAAAAACAACAAGTATCTAAAGGATTTTCCTAGCAAGGTAGCATCTGAGCCTATGTAAGGATGTGAAAGGTAACGACTTAGAAAAGTCTATCTGATTTAGCCTTTAAGGTACCCTTGATAACCTTAAGAAGTTTCAGTAGAGTTTTAGGCCCCAAACCGGAAAAAATTAATTTTTGAATTAAGTGTAAATAATTATAGTAATTATTACACATGGGAAATTGGGATAGCAAAGAGGGGATGCCTTAATTAAGCAAAACAGGAAAGAATCTTTGAAAGTAAATGTTTATTGCATATTCCCTTATATATGTCCCTTTCAGGGATCGTGATCCTATGTTTGCACATTACACACTAGTACATAGGTACTTTTATCGTATTTTAAAAGAGAATACTACTCTTTTTGGCCAAATTTGTAAGGAAACAGAAGCAAAGTTTGAAGAATGGTCTTCAAGTATCTCCTTTATTTTGGAAAAAAAATACACATATATGTATATATATACTCAAATTGAAGAAGTACTTATTTGGAAAAAAGTTTCCCTGGTACTTAGAAGAACTGATAGTCCTTTCTCAAAAAACTTAGACTGAAAGGATGCTAATTGTGTGCATTTTCTGCAGAAAGTATTTTAGTATAGTGCATAAAATGGTGGTTTCAAAGCAAAAACCATATGATTTCCAATCTCATCTCTTAATTGATACTAGTCTGGTGTTGCTGGTAAGTCAGTAATCTTGGAGGTGTTCTTCCTAGGAATGTCTTAAATCTTTAAAAGTTCTGTTAAACTTTTATTTAAATTATAAAAATGCTAGAAATCTTGGCAAACGTTTAGTTATTCATACATCTTCATTTTGTATTTCTGCTTGTGTTTGTCATTTGCACACAAAGATGATATGAGGGACTTTTTCAAGTATTGGCTGAAATTTGATGTATAATAACAGTCAATCTAGTAACTTTGTCAAAATGTGAAGCTAGTGTGGTATGATCTCTTCTAGCTCACTTCCCAATGAAATCCTGAGAATTGGATGAGGGTAGGGGGGAAAAAAAAAACAACAAGTATCTAAAGGATTTTCCTAGCAAGGTAGCATCTGAGCCTATGTAAGGATGTGAAAGGTAACGACTTAGAAAAGTCTATCTGATTTAGCCTTTAAGGTACCCTTGATAACCTTAAGAAGTTTCAGTAGAGTTTTAGGCCCCAAACCAGAAAAAATTAGTTTTTGAAGTGACTATAAATAATTATAGTAATTATTACACATGGGAAATTGGGATAGCAAAGAGGGGATGCCTTAATTAAGCAAAACAGGAAAGAATCTTTGAAAGTAAATGTTTATTGCATATTCCCTTATATATGTCCCTTTCAGGGATCATGATCCTATGTTTCCACATTTCAAACTATTACATAGGTACTTTTATCGTATTTGAAAAGAGAGTACTACTTTTTTTGGCCAAATTTGTAAGGAAACAAAAGCAAATTTTGAAGGCTGGTCTTCAAGTATCTCCTTTATTTTGGAAAAAAAATACACATATATGTATATATATACTCAAATTGAAGAAGTACTTATTTGGAAAAAAGATTCCCTGGTACTTAGAAGAACTGATAGTCCTTTCTCAATAAACTTAGACTGAAAGGATGCTAATCGTGTGCATTTTATGCAGAAACTATTTTAGTATAGTGCATAAAATGGTTGTTTCAAAGCAAAAAACATATGATTTCCAATCTCATCTCTTAATTGATACTAGTCTGGTGTTGCTGGTAAGTCAGTAATCTTGGAGGTGTTCTTCCTAGGAATGTCTTAAGTCTGTAAATTTCAGAGAAGGTAATAGCCTCGGTTTTACTCATTTAAGAATTCTTTGTAAATAAATCACAGGTTAAACAATTTTAGCTTAAGACTCTATTTTCTAAATCCAGATATTGTGAATAATCAAATATATATTTTAAGAAAAAAAAGCCTATTTAAAAACCTTTCCACAACTATTGTAATAGCACATTCTTTGTATGCCCACATGGACAGAAAATTTCAACAGAGTATTAGCGGCCATGATCCATGAAAGATAGGTAGGCTGAATACGGTAATCAAAGAGTTGTTGGAGGGGTTTTTCTATGTTAAAGATGCCAGAAATAAGCAAAATGAAATCATCTGAATAAGTGGAATTTGATGGCCAAGCTAGGAATAAAATAATGATGTCAGGTGGATAAATGTGATGTACTGTTGAACTCAAATATTTACTTTTTAGATTCTTCAAGGACTGATTCTGTAAATAATTCTGAGGAAAGTGAGCAACCCACATGTTCTACCTATGTGGGATATTCAAGGCCAAATCCTTGCCAATCTCTGCCTCAGATTAGAAATGAGAGAGTCTCCAGGACACAGTGTGACCCAGCTGTACAATACGAGAAAGACAGAATACAGACGAAAGTTTCGGGTTAGTATTCTGAATTTCCTGCCTGTAGATTATTTTCTCAATTTGTTATATTCCAATGCTCATTGGGGTAGGTAAGCAAAATTAATGATTAAGTCATGTGATAACAAATTACAATACCTGTGGTTACTGCTCTCAGCAGATCAGACTCTAGGAGTGGCCTTTTTTTTTTTTTTTTTTTTTTTTTTTACCAATTGCATTGATTTTTTCCTCTAATCAGTGTAACAACTTGTATAAATGCCGAAAGGGGCAACTCTAAATTTTTGTGCTCATGTGTCTTAATTGTCGTTTCAGCAATTCATTCTAATTTATGAATCACTTTTGTCCCAAAATGATTCAAATTTTGAAACCTCGAGGTTAGAATATTCGCTTATAAAATCCATATATGAATAAACTTTTTCTTTTTTTAAAATTTTTTTGGTTATATATAACTAAGTTCCTCAGAGGTAAATTGAGTCCATTTCAATTTTCCCACTGATTAAATGACTTGGTTAGGTGAAGATTCCCAGTAACAATTTCAATAACATTAACGTGGATGAAATGCAATCAAGATACCAGGGAATATTACTGTTAATTATTTCACTCAAAAATCTATAAATTATATAATTATTGCATACTCAGGGCTTAATGTTTATGTTGGTTTTGTTTCAGTAGCTTTGTTTGATCAGTGACATGTACAAATCTTTAAAAGTTCTGTTAAACTTTTATATAAATTATAAAAATGCAAGAAATCTTGGCAAACGTTTAGTTATTCATACATCTTTATTTTGTATTTCTGCTTGTGTTTGTCATTTGCACACAAAGATGATATGAGGGACTTTTTCAAGTATTGGCTGAAATTTAGATATATAATGACAGTCAATCTAGTAACTCTGTCAAAATGTGAAGCTAGTGTGGTATGATCTCTTCTAGCTCACTTCCCAATGAAATCCTGAGAAGTGGATGAGGGTAGGGGGGAAAAAAAAAAAAAAAAAAAAAAAAACAACTATCTAAAGGGTTTTCCTAGCAAGGTAGCATCTGAGCCTGTGTAAGGATGTGAAAGGTAAGGACTTAGAAAAGTCTATCTGATTTAGCCTTTAAGGTACCCTTGATAACCTTGGAGTAAGAAGTTTCAGTAGAGTTAAAGGCCCCAAACCAGAAAAAGTTAGTTTTTGAAGTGACTGTAAATAATTATAGTAATTATTACACATGGGAAATTGGGATAGCAAAGAGGGGGTGCCTTAATTAAGCAAAACAGGAAAGAATCTTTGAAAGTAAATGTTTATTGCATATTCCCTTATATATGTCCCTTTCAGGGATCATGATCCTATGTTTCCACATTTCAAACTATTACATAGGTACTTTTATCGTATTTGAAAAGAGAGTACTACTTTTTTTGGCCAAATTTGTAAGGAAACAAAAGCAAATTTTGAAGGCTGGTCTTCAAGTATCTCCTTTATTTTGGAAAAAAAAAAAAAAAACAACTATCTAAAGGGTTTTCCTAGCAAGGTAGCATCTGAGCCTGTGTAAGGATGTGAAAGGTAAGGACTTAGAAAAGTCTATCTGATTTAGCCTTTAAGGTACCCTTGATAACCTTGGAGTAAGAAGTTTCAGTAGAGTTAAAGGCCCCAAACCAGAAAAAGTTAGTTTTTGAAGTGACTATAAATAATTATAGTAATTATTACACATGGGAAATTGGGATAGCAAAGAGGGGGTGCCTTAATTAAGCAAAACAGGAAAGAATCTTTGAAAGTAAATGTTTATTGCATATTCCCTTATATATGTCCCTTTCAGGGATCATGATCCTATGTTTCCACATTTCAAACTATTACATAGGTACTTTTATCGTATTTGAAAAGAGAATACTACTTTTTTTGGCCAAATTTGTAAGGAAACAAAAGCAAATTTTGAAGGCTGGTCTTCAAGTATCTCCTTTATTTGGGAAAAAAAATACACATATATGTATATATATATACTCAAATTGAAGAAGTACTTATTTGGAAAAAAGATTCCCTGGTACTTAGAAGAAACTTTGAAAGTAAATGTTTGTTGCATATTCCCTTATATTTGTCCCTTTCAGGGATCATGATCCTATGTTTGCACATTTCAAACTAGTACATAGGTACTTTTGTCATATTTTAATAGAGAATATATATTTTTTTGGCCAAATTTGTAAGGAAAGGGAAGCAAAGTTTGTAGGTTCGTCTTCAAATATATCCATTATTCTGAAAATATATATATAATCAAATTGAAGAAGTACTTATTTGGAAAAAAAGATTACATTGTACTTAGAAGAACTGATTGTCCTTTCTCAAAAAACTTACACTGAAAGGATGCTAATCGTGTGCATTTTCTGCAGAAAATATTTCAGTATAGTGAATAAAATGGTAGTTTCAAAGCAATAAACATATGATTTCCAATCTCATCTCTTAATTGATACTTGTCTGGTGTTGCTGGTAAGTCAGTACTCTTGGAAGTGTTCTTCCTAGGGATCTCTTAAGTCTGTAAATTTCAGAGAAGGTAATAGCCTCGGTTTTACTCATTTAAGAATTCTTTGTAAATAAATCACAGTTTTACAATTTTAGCTTAAGACTCTATTTTCAGATATTGTGAATAATCAAATATATATTTTAAGGGATAAAAAGGCTATTAAAAAAACCTTTCCACAACTATTGTAATAGCACATTCTTTGTATGCCCACATGGAGATAAAATTTCAAAAGAGAGTTAGCGGCCATGATCCATGAAAGAGAGGATAGGCTGAATACTGTAATCAAAGAGTTGTTGGAGGGGTTTTTCTATGTTAAAGATGCCAGAAATAAGCAAAATGAAATCATCTGAATAAGTGGAATTTGATGGCCAAGCTATGAAAAAAATAATGATGTCAGGTGGATAAATGTGATGTCCTGTTGAACTCAAATATTTACTTTTTAGATTCCTCAAGGACTGATTCTGTAAATAATTCCGTTGAAAATGAGCATCCCACATGTTCCACGTATGTGGGGTATTCAAGGCCAAATCCTTGCCAATCTCTGCCTCAGACTAGAAATCAGAGAGTCTCCAGGACACAGTCTGACCCACCTGTACAATACGAGAAAGACAGAATACAGATGAAAGGTTCGGGTTAGTATTCTGAATTGCCTGCATGTAGATTATTGGCTCAATTTGTTATATTCCAATGCTCATTGGGATAGGTAAGCAAAAGTAATGATTAAGTCATATGATAACAAAATACAATACCTGTGGTTACTGCTCTCAGCATATAAGACACTAGGAGTGGCCTTTTTTTTTTTTTTAATAAAGTACATTGATTTTTTCCTCTAATCAGTGTAACAACTTGTATAAATGCCAAAAGGGGCTACTCTAAATTTCTGTGCTCATGTGTCTTAATTGTCGTTTGAGCAATTCATTCTTATTTATGAATCTCTTTTGTCCCAAAATGATTCAAATTTTGAAACCTCGAGGTTTGGATATTCCCATATAAAATCCATATATGAATAACATTTTTCTTTTTTTAAAATTTTTTTGGATTATATATAACTAAGTTCCTCAGAGGTAAATTTCTATTTCAATTTTCCCACTGATGAAATGACTTGGTTAGATGAAGATTCCCAATAACAATTTTAATAACATTAACGTGGATGAAATGCAATCAAGATACCAGGGAATATTACTCTTAATTGTTTCACTCCAAAATCTATGAATTATATAATTATCGCATACTCAGGGCTTAATGTTTATGTTGGTTTTGTTTCAGTAGCTTTGTTTGATCAGTGACATGTACAAATCTTTAAAAGTTCTGTTAAACTTTTATTTAAATTATAAAAATGCAAGAAATCTTGGCAAACGTTTAGTTATTCATACATCTTTATTTTGTATTTCTGCTTGTGTTTGTCATTTGCACACAAAGATGATATGAGGGACTTTTTCAAGTATTGGCTGAAATTTAGATATATAATGACAGTCAATCTAGTAACTCTGTCAAAATGTGAAGCTAGTGTGGTATGATCTCTTCTAGCTCACTTCCCAATGAAATCCTGAGAACTGGATGAGGGTAGGGGGGAAAAAAAAAAAACAACAAGTATCTAAAGGATTTTCCTAGCAAGGTAGCATCTGAGCCTATGTAAGGATGTGAAAGGTAACGACTTAGAAAAGTCTATCTGATTTAGCCTTTAAGGTACCCTTGGAGTAAGAAGTTTCAGTAGAGTTTTAGGCCCCAAACCAGAAAAAATTAGTTTTGGAAGTGACTATAAATAATTATAGTAATTATTACACATGGAAAATCAGGATAGCAAAGAGGGGATGCCTTAATTAAGCAAAACAGGAAAGAATCTTTGAAAGTAAATGTTTATTGCATATTCCCTTATATATGTCCCTTTCAGGGATCATGATCCTATGTTTGCACATTTCAAACTAGTACATAGGTACTTTTATCGTATTTGAAAAGAGAGTACTACTTTTTTTGGCCAAATTTGTAAGGAAATGGAAGCAAAGTTTGAAGGCTGGTCTTCAAGTATCTCCTTTATTTTGGAAAAAAAATACACATATATGTATATATATACTCAAATTGAAGAAGTACTTATTTGGAAAAAAGATTCCCTGGTACTTAGAAGAACTGATAGTCCTTTCTCAAAAAACTTAGACTGAAAGGATGCTAATCGTGTGCATTTTCTGCAGAAAGTATTTTAGTATAGTGCATAAAATGGTTGTTTCAAAGCAAAAAACATATGATTTCCAATCTCATCTCTTAATTGATACTAGTCTGGTGTTGCTGGTAAGTCAGTAATCTTGGAGGTGTTCTTCCTAGGGATGTCTTAAGTCTGTAAATTTCAGAGAAGGTAATAGCCTCGGTTTTACTCATTTAAGAATTCTTTGTAAATAAATCACAGTTTTACAATTTTAGCTTAAGACTCTATTTTCTAAATCCAGATATTGTGAATAATCAAATATATATTTTAAGGGATAAAAAGGCTATTAAAAAAACCTTTCCACAACTATTGTAATAGCACATTCTTTGTATGCCCACATGGAGATAAAATTTCAAAAGAGAGTTAGCGGCCATGATGCATGAAAGAGAGGATAGGCTGAATACTGTAATCAAAGAGTTGTTGGAGGGGTTTTTCTATGTTAAAGATGCCAGAAATAAGCAAAATGAAATCATCTGAATAAGTGGAATTTGATGGCCAAGCTATGAAAAAAATAATGATGTCAGGTGGATAAATGTGATGTCCTGTTGAACTCAAATATTTACTTTTTAGATTCCTCAAGGACTGATTCTGTAAATAATTCCGTTGAAAATGAGCATCCCACATGTTCCACGTATGTGGGGTATTCAAGGCCAAATCCTTGCCAATCTCTGCCTCAGACTAGAAATCAGAGAGTCTCCAGGACACAGTCTGACCCACCTGTACAATACGAGAAAGAAAGAATACAGACGAATGGTTCGGGTTAGTATTCTGAATTTCCTGCATGTAGATTATTTGCTCAATTTGTTATATTCCAATGCTCATTGGGATAGGTAAGCAAAATTAATGATTAAGTCGTGTGATAACAAAATACAATACCTGTGGTTACTGCTCTCAGCAGATCAGACTCTAGGAGTGGCCTTTTTTTTTTTTTTTT
>NW_026262050.1:0-9000 GCF_016432865.1 Antechinus flavipes | reverse complement strand
AGTGTTCTTCCTAGGAATGTCTTAAGTCTGTAAATTTCAGAGAAGGTAATAGCCTCGGTTTTACTCATTTAAGAATTCTTTGTAAATAAATCACAGTTTTACAATTTTAGCTTAAGACTCTATTTTCTAAATTCAGATATTGTGAATAATCAAATATATATTTTAAGGGATAAAAAGGCTATTAAAAAAACCTTTCCACAACTATTGTAATAGCACATTCTTTGTATGCCCACATGGAGATAAAATTTCAAAAGAGAGTTAGCGGCCATGATCCATGAAAGATAGGTAGGCTGAATACTGTAATCAAAGAGTTGTTGGAGGGGTTTTTCTATGTTAAAGATGCCAGAAATAAGCAAAATGAAATCATCTGAATAAGTGGAATTTGATGGCCAAGCTATGAAAAAAATAATGATGTCAGGTGGATAAATGTGATGTCCTGTTGAACTCAAATATTTACTTTTTAGATTCCTCAAGGACTGATTCTGTAAATAATTCCGTTGAAAATGAGCATCCCACATGTTCCACGTATGTGGGGTATTCAAGGCCAAATCCTTGCCAATCTCTGCCTCAGACTAGAAATCAGAGAGTCTCCAGGACACAGTCTGACCCACCTGTACAATACGAGAAAGACAGAATACAGAAGAATTGTCGGGGTTAGTATTCTGAATTTCCTGCATGTAGATTATTTGCTCAATTTGTTACATTCCAATGCTCATTGGGATAGGTAAGCAAAATTATTAAGTCATGTGATAACAAAATTCAATACCTGTGGTTACTGCTCTCAGCAGATCAGACTCTAGGAGTGGCCTTTTTTTTTTTTTTTTTAATAAAGTGCAGACATTGAGAGCTAACATTGACACAGATGGATACAGAAAACCACCCACCCCATTCAGGCAAAAGGTTCAAGGACTACAATTTCCTCACACCAGAGAAGAATATTGGCTACATTCTTAAGTTGTATTTTTTTTTTTTCAGTTGCATCCATTTTTTAGGAACCCCTTTGGTTATTTCGTTGTTGCTGCTGTTGTTTGTTGGTTTGTTTGTTTGCTTGTTTTTATTTATTTATTTATTTTTGGCAAAGACACTAGAGTGGGCTGCCATTTTCCTCTCCAGCTCACTTTACAGATGAGAAAACCGGGGTGATTAGGGTTAGTGACATGGTCAGAATCACACAGCTAGGAAGTGTCTGAGGTCAGATTTGAATTCATGAAAATAAGTTTTCCCGACCTCAGTTGCAGCATTCTATCTATCCACTGCACCATCTAGGGGTCCCATATTTTCTTAAGAGAAGAATTTTAATCACCAGAAACTATGAGGTAACCCTTTGCCTTTCTGTCCACATGTACACTTCATCATCACTGTATGCAACAGTTAGGGCCCGCTATTCTAAAGAGCTGTGTGTACTTGTAATAGAGTCCAGGCTGCTGGGGAGGGAATTTAACTATTCTTAACATACCATTTTAGGAAATGCTTTTCCAAAAGTGAACTGAAGTATGGCTGGTTATCAATGGGAAACACATTACTGAGGGCTCATAAGGGACAGTATTTAAAAAAAAAAAAAGCTCCTTAAACTTACCCCTCCCCAAAACCATGAGGGGAGAAATAGTTAACTGTGTCCTGAGACTCAGCCCAACAATATGTATTGCATTTGGAGAAACAGTCCAGAGATGCTGTACTGAGGGTAGCATAGTCCTGAAATCTTTCATCATGCTAGTGACCAGGAAGAATAGTGGGTACACTTCTTGCTCTTCAGTGCCACTTGACTCATCTGGTCCACTGTTACAAGCAAGCCACTTCCTACCCCTTGGTTATCTCAACAGCTTACTTTCTGCCAGTCACTGCCCCCCTTCTGGCTCTGGAATCATCATTAACTCTGGCATTGTTCCTGGAAGGAATATGTTTGTCTTATCATTAGAACCCATTCATTATCACAGGAGCTCTAGGCCCGGACTCAGGAAATCTTGGGTTCAAATCCAGAATCAGACATTTAACTAGCTGGGTGAGCCTGGGCAAATCATATAACTTCTATTTACCCCATGTTCCTAAACTGTAAAATGGAGATAATAATACCCCTATCTGAAAGGGTTGTTGTTGGGGATCGGATGAGATAATTATAAAGTGTTTAATACAGTGCCTGAAAGGTAGTAAGTACTACATCTAGCTGTTATAGGTGTGATCACCGATCCTCACAACAGTCCTGGGAAGTAGGTGTTTTTATTATTATCCTCATTTCAGAGATGAATTACTAGTAAAGTTAAAGACTGTGGCATTGCTATTTATTTCAGTCTGAGACTTCTAAGTTGGTCTGATATGGGCAGGAATGCAGAAAGCTAATGGGGAAAGAGGTTTCTCTGGTTTCCTTAATAAACTGGAACAGAGACCAAGAGTTGAGTGATTAATCAATGAAATTGTTTATTTCTATACATTATAAAGAGAGAAAAGAATTAATGAATAGAGGAATAAACAAATGAATCAAAAAAGCATTTATTCGGTTTTCCTATACATCAGGCACTATGCTAAATGCTTGGATTACAAAAGTAAGCAAACAAGACTGTCCCAGACATCAACAAATTTATGCACTAATGGGAGGGTAAAAAGGGGAATTAGGCCATGAGGTGGGGGTAAAATACATGAAACCATATAGTTTGGAAATAGTTGGAAAGTGTAATGAAGCTCTGGAGAGAGTTCATCAGAGTCCCATGCCCCAGGGGCAGGATCCAGGATCTGGAGTGAGGATGAAGAGGAAGGAGGTAGGCCAGAGTACAGACAGCATTGTTTGGGAATGTCTGGAAAATATAAAAACACAGACCTTAGCTGGATTAGAATGGAAGTGGGTTATATCCAACTCCTCCAGTTCATAGTGCAATAATATCAAATTATTCTTGAAGAATCTGTCATCAAATAGTTGAGAATCTGTGATGCGAAAGAGCAGTTAACCATGTTCTCCTCTGCCTCACAGGGCAGAAATGGGGGCAGTGGGGAGATGTTGCTAAAAGGCAGATTGAAGATCAACAGAAGGGAAAATCATCTGGCTCCGAAACTTTGGATAAGCTGTGTCCAAAGAGAGAATGTATTACCTATCATGAGCCATGCATCAGCTTTTGGAAAAGTCTGAGACTATCTAAGGTAGTAAGAGTTGTAGATTCTATCCTTGTGGTGCTACAGGCTGGGAATATCCAGAGATTAGGGACTACGGAAGAGCTGACTGGTCCTCACTGGGCTGGAAAATGGGATGTAAGCATAGGGGAAACCATTCTTAGACCCTGAATATGCCTTAGGATAGTAGCAAGAGTATTCTCATCTGGGTGCACATTGAACTAGCTGGCTCTGGGATCTTTTACCTCCAAAGCCAGCCCTCTACTCACTCTTCCACCCCTTTGAAACTCTTAGTTCATTTAGAGCCCTGGGACCTTTCTCCTTGAATAGCCTTCAAGACGAGAAGTTCTCTATTCGATTTTAGTGTTGGATTTAAAAAAAAAAAAAAGATGTTACATTTGTTTGTGTAAAAACCTATAATCCCAAGACCCAGGCTGAGGATTTTAAGCATTTCATATCATCCTTTTTCCTCAAACATTGGTGGTTGACTCACTGATATCCCGTTATGTGCGGATATGAACTTGTTAGTGTCTATAAGAGTTGGGGGATTATTTGAGGTGCGCTGATTTGTCCTGGTGTGCACAAATGCATGCATGGAGGTGTGGATATGGGTCATAAATTTCTCTAGAAGGAGGAGATACCCAGGAATGCCTGTCTGCAATGTTTTTCATCACTTGGGGCTCATTCCTTTTGAGGATTTTAATCTAGGAAGAAATTCTAGAACAGAAGCAGATTCTGGGTGTCAGGACTTTATTCACTTTATTCCTCACAGATGGGAAGGTCTGTGGCCAAGGAAGCCATAGACTATGTCCTTGAAGGGATCCCAGGTTCTACAGGCTGGGAATACCTAGAGAGTGGGGACTGCAGAGGAACTGGCTGGTCCTCACTGGGCTGAAGAATGGGATGTGAGGGGGAGTGAAACCAGCCTTAGGGCCTGAACCAAGAAGCACTTGTATAACATGGGTGTTTTGTGAACCAGGCTCTGGAAGTTCTCATTGGAGATTACATCTCAAAGGAATAGAGGCAAGATGCCAAAAAGTGTTCCTTCTCTTCCCTTCTCCTTACACTCAGATCACCTCCCCTCTTTTAGAGTAAGTCTCCTCATCCCGCAGCCCTCCATCTCACCTTGGATTAGGGGATCTTCATGAGACGTAACTTCATCCTTTCCTGCATGGCTGAAGGGATGTCCTTGAAGGCACTAGGATCTGTACAGAGTTTATGGATGGCTTCCCGGGTCTCTTGGTACAGCTTTTCCCCCAAGGTGGCCTCCACCCGCCCACGCCAAGCTGCCAGCTTGGGCCGCCCTTTGAAGACATCATGACCAGCATAGACGGTCTGCAGGAAAACAACCCCAGCTCAGTATTTCCCAAACTGACATCATCTCTCCATTAATTTTTCCTCCTCCACCCAAACTTTTCAGTTTCTGTTTTACCTTCCTTCCAATCACCTTGATTTGCAAACTTGGGGTTATCCTTGATATCTCCTTCTCCATGACCACTCTTGGCCTACCAACTTCCAAGTCTCCTTAATTCCACCTTCCTAAGAAATGCTGCTTCCATTTCCTTGTCTCCATTTCACACGATCCCCACCACTAGGGACTCATAGTCTTTCACTTGGAAAATAGACATCCCTTTCTAGTCCATCTGCTGCACAGCTCCCAAAATCATCTTCCCAAAACTCAGGTTAATGCTACCCATGGTGCTCTCCTGCTTAATATTCTTCAAAAGTTCCCTATTGCCTTGCCAAGGATACCATGTAAACAAACTCCCCAGGATGAAATTGAACTCTTTCCATCCTGGCCATTACAGTCTGATTTCATATCACCTCAAGCAAACTGGCTTTTGAGCTTGTTTCTCTACTTGGCACGCCATTTCCAATCTCCCCAGTTACACACACACATTCTCTCTCTCTCTCTCTCTCTCTCTCTCTCTCTCTCTCTCTCTCTACTTCTCTCTCTCTCTCTCTCTCTCTCTCTCTCTCTGTCTCTGTCTCTCTCTCTCTCTTTCTCTCTGTCTCTGTCTGTCTTTCTCTTTCTCTCTGTCTCTGTCTCTCTCTCTTTATCTCTCTGTCTCTGTCTCTGTCTCTCTGTCTCCCCCAGCTTGGAATCTTCTCCCTCTTCACCACCCTCCCTCCACTCCCCACCTCTGGAATCCTCAGCTTCCCTCTCCAAGTCTGAGCTGAGGCACCTCCTTCTCCATCAAGCATCCTGAGCTCCTACTATTTCGTGCTCTGCCCTTCCTCAAATGACCTTGTATTTATTTCTTTATTTGTATCCACGTTGTATCTTCCTGTAAAACACCAAGTCCTTGAGGGAAGAGGAAGGCTCTCTCTCCTTTGCAGCTTGTGCTCTCATCTCAGAGTACTTTAACCTGTATATTTTATACTCCCTCAAACACTCAGACCTCACAGGATCTCAACCTAGCTATTTTTCAGGCCGTAACCTACTCCTTCACCTCAGTCCCACACAGAGATAGTCAAAGCCTTGGCCACTCACAATGTTCTCCTTCCATGCTCATGAACTCTGAAATTCCTTATGTGATCGTAATCTTTCCTGGTTTCCTCTTTCCCTCTGCTTTACACTCCCTAAAAGTTTCTTGGATTTCACCCTGCCATTCAATTTCTCTGTTCTTTCCCAGGCTGTCTTTACCACATGGATTCAACTGTCCTCACTTCACCATCTCAGCCATTGGTGAACCATTTCAACTCAACCAATGATCTACACTCACATCCCTTGCCGTATTGTCTCAAGCCCCTCTAAGCCCCAATACTGGATTGTTCCCACCATCCACTGCCTCTGTTCCTATTCTCACGCTATTGAATGGAGCTGGAGGAAACCACAAATCCAAATTGATGGGACAGTACCTGTTTATCTTACATGCTCTTTCTAGGGCCCTCACTGTTTAACAAGGCTTCCCTTTTAGACGTCCCCAGTTTTAACACCTGCAGTCCAAACTTTTCTATTTCTTATCAAGGATCCCATCTTCCACAGCCATATTTGCAAGAACCTTACCCCATGAAGCTTACCTCATTCGCTAAAAAAATTGACACTCACATTGTCATATTCACCATTGACAAAGAGATCCCACTTCTCCCATCCTCCTTTCCCACATCACTCATCTGTCTTTCCCCACTATCTCCATTTTTGTTCTTTTCTCATACTGAGGTGATAATACTAAGACAAGCCCTTCTTCCCACCACCCCATCCTGTTACACTCCATTTCTTCCAGGAAATCATAACTTCTAACATCCCTCAACTCTCACTAAACTTCAGTCTCTCCATACTTAATGTCCTTTTTGTTGTCACCAAACATATCCACATCTCTCCCATTTTTAATGAACCCTCACTGCTAACTACCATCCTCCATCTCTCTTCTCTTTTGTGGCTCAACTTCTTGAAAAAGCAGTCTCCAAACAGAACCTCCGTTGCTCCTCCTCTCTTTGTGAAATCCTTTGCAGTCCAGTTTCTGATGTCATCACTCAACTGAACCTGCGCTCTCCAAAGGTACCAAGGATCTATCCCAGAGCTGACAAATCCAGTAGTGTCTGAGCCTTCTTCTTTCCCGCTCTCTCAGCAGCTTCTTTCACTTACATTTTCTCTTTCTCTCCTCTTTTTCTTTTTCCTTTCTAGGTTTTTGGGACATCATCTCTCCTGGTCTTTCTCCTACCTTCTTGGCTTCTTTAGTGGGGTTCATTCAGGTCATGTACACTGACCATGAGAGTGCCTCAAGTCACTATCTTTTTTCTCCTTCTCCCTCTCAGCTATTTCACTTGGTGACCTCATTACCTTTCATGGATCCATTTGTTATCTATGCAAACTATTCTCTATTCAGCCTTAAATTCTCTCCTAACCTTCAGTCACCAGCTGCCACTTGAACATCTTCTAACATATCAAACTCAACTTTTCCAAAACAAAATTCATATTCTCTCAAGAATTTCCTTTCCTTTTCTTTAATTCCCTATTTGAGCTGAAGTAACCATCATCCTTTCAGTTACTCAGCCTTACAGCTCTCATGACATTCTCTATTCCTTAATCCTGTCAGTTAACTGCTCTCTGTCTCTGTTTCTCAAATAGTAAAATAAAAATAATAGCATCTCTCTCCTTAGGTTTTTGTGAGGAGTACATGGGATATTTATAAAGTTCTTTGCAGACCTTTAACACTATATAAATTATATATATATAGTCTTCCATCTACTCTGCAGACACTGTGTATATAATTTTATATATAAAAACCCATCATCTGCATGCTGGCTCCCACATTGGACTTTTTAGTACCTAGTGAACAAGACTTTGGTTTTGCCTTTTTTTTGTGTCCTTAGCACTTGGCACAAGGCCTGGCACACAAGAGCTCTTTAATGAATACTTGATGTCATTGCTGCTGCTGCTGACAATGCCTCCCTGAGTCCCAGTTTTCTCAACTGTCTAATGGAGATAAGAATTCTGCCCCCTCTTAGCTCACAGTGTGACATGATCCCATAAAAGAACAGCTTGAGGGCTCTGAAAAAATAATGTGCTGGAAAGTTGAAGGGCCATGCTCAGGTGTCCCCCACCCCCCAAGAAGGGAACTAGCAAGGAGCCAGGAGGCTGAGCTGAGGAGGACAAGGAGGGGTGGCTATCATCTGCTAATATGTGCACTTCCGGCTCTGAACAACTCCCCTTTCCCCATCTCTAACACCAAACTTCTGTCCCTCATACCTGCATCAGCTCCTCTAGCGCCATCAGATCCGCGAAGGAGATGTGGTCACCAGCGAGGAAAGGCTTGTCCTGCAGGAACTTCTGCTCCAGATGTTGCAGGAGCTGGGTCATGAAGGCTATGTTTCTGTCCACTTTCTCCTTGGGCACGTGGACATCAACAAGCGGGCCAAGCACCTGTCAGGGTTGGGGGATGAGGGTTCAGTCTCGACTCCACACAAAAGATCACCTCTTCAAGTCCAACCCTTCCCCAGGAATAAGGTCAAGGCAGGTTGTAAAGACTTCCTCAGCCTTATCCCCCAGGGCAGGCCCCCTCTTACCTGAATCCATAGCATTGTACCAAAAGTTCCTCGAATAGAGTCGGCATGCCAGGACAGATATTCCTCCACCCGTGCCCGGGCCTGCAGATCTGGAGGATACCAGTGAGCTGGAGTGTTGTATTTCTGACTCAGGTAGTGCAGGATGGCCGAACTGAGGAGGAGAAAGTACAGCCTGGTTCAGCTCCCTCCAGTTTGAGCTTTCCTATCATTCTCTTCCTTGGACCAGCTCAGGGCAATTTAGGTTTATCAAGGCACTATCCTCATACATTTCCATAAACAGATTCCTTCAAAAGATCAAAGGATTTCCTTTGGTCACCTCATCCCCTATTGTTGTACAGGAAATTGTGCCTGTGGGTATGTGATGCCTGTGCCTGTGTCTGTGTGGGTAAGAGTGAGTTCACTGAGGGGTGAGAGTGGAGGCCATAAGACTGTATGGTCTCTGCCCAAAATCAGCATCCTGGCACTCGGCTTTCAATCTTTGTCAGAGCCAAAAGAGGCTTTGGGATAAGCCTCTGAATTACACCAGGAGGAAAAAAGGTAAGTCAGTTTCTCAGAGTGATTTACAGACAAAGGCAGGACTAGAACCAGAGCCCAAAGTCCACTTTTCTCCAGCCCAAATACTATTCATTCTGTCTCTGACCTTGCTTTCTGTGTCTCTGTATGCTTCTCACTTCCAACTCGCCCCCCACCTTCTTGCTGTCTGTCTGCCTCTGTTTCTTTCTCCTCTCCTCCTTCTCTCTCTCTCCCCCATTCCATGCCTCTTTCTCTCTCTTTGTCTCTTCATCTCTTTGTATCTTTCTCTTTCTCTGTTTCTCACTATCTGTCTTTCTCTCCCTCCTGTTTTCTCTCCTTATGCCTCTGGACATCTTTCTGGTCTCCAAGAAAGCTAATCTA
>NW_026262049.1:0-8986 GCF_016432865.1 Antechinus flavipes | reverse complement strand
AAAGTACAGCCTGGTTCAGCTCCCTCCAGTTTGAGCTTTCCTATCATTCTCTTCCTTGGACCAGCTCAGGGCAATTTAGGTTTATCAAGGCACTATCCTCATACATTTCCATAAACAGATTCCTTCAAAAGATCAAAGGATTTCCTTTGGTCACCTCATCCCCTATTGTTGTACAGGAAATTGTGCCTGTGGGTATGTGATGCCTGTGCCTGTGTCTGTGTGGGTAAGAGTGAGTTCACTGAGGGGTGAGAGTGGAGGCCATAAGACTGTATGGTCTCTGCCCAAAATCAGCATCCTGGCACTCGGCTTTCAATCTTTGTCAGAGCCAAAAGAGGCTTTGGGATAAGCCTCTGAATTACACCAGGAGGAAAAAAGGTAAGTCAGTTTCTCAGAGTGATTTACAGACAAAGGCAGGACTAGAACCAGAGCCCAAAGTCCACTTTTCTCCAGCCCCAAATACTATTCATTCTGTCTCTGACCTTGCTTTCTGTGTCTCTGTATGCTTCTCACTTCCAACTCGCCCCCCACCTTCTTGCTGTCTGTCTGCCTCTGTTTCTTTCTCCTCTCCTCCTTCTCTCTCTCTCCCCCATTCCATGCCTCTTTCTCTCTCTTTGTCTCTTCATCTCTTTGTATCTTTCTCTTTCTCTGTTTCTCACTATCTGTCTTTCTCTCCCTCCTGTTTTCTCTCCTTATGCCTCTGGACATCTTTCTGGTCTCCAAGAAAGCTAATCTAATGTAACAATGTAAATGAAAATCCTGATATAGATTTCCAAGTGGGTTGGTATCCTTTTTGTTGTTGTTGTTGTTTAAGTAGATGGATTTCTATATTCTCATGTACTTTCTAAAGTTGTAAAATGAAAATTTTCTGATTTTCATTCCCTGACCCAGCACAATATGAGTTTAGAAGACTATAAATAAGTTTCTTTATGCAGATTTACATACGCCTTCTTGAGAAGTTCTCAGTCACTATCAAATAGCTTAATACCATTTCAGTTTTGAAACTGTGGCATATACTCAAATAAACAAACAAGGAGATGAAAATCCCAGAGGAATTGAGTCAACAAGACTTTTTTTCCTACCTACTTTCTCTTTCCCCTTATGGTTCAGACACATAATCATATACTCTGAACTACAAGAGTCTCAGGGACATCAGTCAACAACCATATACCTACCATGTACCAGGCACTGATTTGCCGGGTCTGGGAGGTACAGTGCCAAAAGTCAAACAACCCCCTAATCTCAAGGACTTTATGTTTTATTTGGGAAAACAACATGTGTTCATATAAATAAATTCAGATGGGTGCATTAGTACACCCTGTATGAGGTAGGGGAGGATAGGGATGGGAAGTGAGGCTAAAGAAAGGTCTTATGTGGGAGATAGCATGGTAGCACTTAAGATGACATTTGAAAAGGGAGCTTTGATGATGAGAGAGAGTGCATTGCCAACACAAAACACAGAGAGATAGAAGATGAGTGATGTCTGCAAAGAGAACAGCAAGGAGACCAATTTGGTTAGAGCGCAGCAAGGAGAATAGTGTATAATGTATCCTGGAGCCAGTTTGGGAAATTACATCCTTCGCATTATAGGGAGTCATCTTTCTTTTGAGAAAGAAAGAGATAAGGCCAGACCTGTGCCTGAGGAATATCATATCAGTAGCTTTGTGGAGAATGTATTAGAGAAGAAGAGAGACTTCAGGCAGAGGTTATTTCAGTAATCCGATCTGTTTCAAGAAAGGGGTCCCCAACACAATACAACATCTTCCCAACGTGGCCATCTAGACTAAAAACATAATCATGGTTCTTTCTGCCACCATCTCCTTCTTTATTGCTGATTCATGTGAAGAGGAAACCTTTCTCCTTTCCAAAGCCAACCTTATTACATCCACAAGTGATCCCATTCTATCCCATTTTCTCTCAAAGATTTCCCTCACTATACTTCTTACTCTTTCACTAATCTGGAATTGTTTCTTTTCTACTGGCTGCTTCCTTACTTCCCAACAAACATGGCCTTATTTCCCTATCCTCAAAAAAACCCTCATTTAATCTTTCCTTTTCCTTTTAATATTCCCTGAGCAATAATAACTATCATCCTATATTTCTCTTCTCTTTGCTGACAAAATTCATTGAGAAGGTTACCTACAATAGATATTTCCCTGACCTTTCCTCTCCGTCTCCACTTTTTGCACCATGACTTCTAATCTCATTATTCAACAGAAATTACTCTCTCTGTAATTACTAATGTTCTCTTAATTACTCAAAAAACCCTCATTTAATCTTTCCCTGTAGTTATCATCCTATATCTCTCTTCTCTTTGCTGACAAAATTCATTGAGAAGGTTACTTACAATAGTATTTCCCTGACCTTTCCTCTCCATCTCCACTTTTTGCAACATGACTTCTGATCTCATTATTCAACAGAAATTATTCTCTAGAATTACTAATGTTCTATTAATTACCAATCTAAAGGACTTTTCTCATTCCTCATCCTTCTTGATCTCTTTGCAGCCTTTGACATTTTTGATCATACTCTTCTCCTGGATAATCTCTTCTAAGTTTTCATGACATACCCCATATTGGACTGTGAACCTCCTGTCTGAGGAATAGCCTGACTCAGTTCAGAAAGGCTCCTCACCAGAAGAGTGACCAAGAATTGTTTCTAGTCTAGATGGTCATTTTAGGAGATCCATCTTTTGATGGACCTTCATGTCATGCTGGCTAGTAGTGGTGATCTTCTCAGAACTCTGTGCTGGACCTGCTTCCCTTTTTCCTCTATATTGTTTCACTTAATGATTCCATCAGCTTCCATAGTTTCAGTGAACTCTATTCAGATGATTCTCAGATCTTGTCTATCACTAGTCTTCTGAATTCCAAATCTTTTAGTTATCTTGAACACGTTTTAAAGTGAACTTCATATCTTCCCCCCAAACTGTCACCTTTTTCCATCTTGCCTCTGACACCCAAGGTTACCACTATCCTCCCAGTCACTTAGTCTTTTCTACTCTCTCTCTCTAACCACCCCCATCCAATCAGTGCTCAGATGCTGTCATTTCTGTATCTGTGAAAGATTTCTGAAATATGAGCCTCTTTTCCCCTCTGACCCTGTGGTCACCTCCTCAGGTCTTAAATATTGCAGTGGCTTGCTGGTTGGTGTCCCTGCCACAAGTCTCTTCCTAACTCCAACTCAGCTATCAAATTAATCTGCTGAAAATGCAAGTCTGACTACATCACCTCCTTTTTCAGTAAACTCCAATGGGTCTCCCTGCTACTTCCAGAATCAAATATAAAATCCTCTTTGGCTTACAAAGCCCTTTATAACCTGGCCTTTTCCTATCTCTCCAGTCTTCTTTTATCTTATTCCATATACTCTCTAATCCAATGACACTGGCCCCAGTGACTGATGCACTATCTCTTGACTAAGTATTTTCACAGTCCCATGACTGCCATGTCCTTGCACAACTTTGCTTCTCTGGCTTTTTTCAAGTCTTAATTAAAGTCCCACCTCCTAAGAAAAAAGTTTTTACCAATTCTCCTTAATTTTAATGTCTTTCCTCTGATATAATAAGGTCAACAGCAACATTCACAAACATTTATTAAGTATGATTTGTCCTAAAGTCCTAAAGTCATACAAATGTAGGTATGGATTTAATGTAGGGATAAATTTTTAAAAAGACATTTGGGCTTTCTTTTAAAGGTTTTAAAGCCTTGTTTTGAGTAAGTAGCCTCTTATTTTCCCCAACAGGCTTGAAAGTCAAGAGATTCAGGCTCTTGTCTCTGCTGTGCCACCACCTAGATGGGTGTGACTTCTCTCTGGATTGGTTCTCTGTGAAAATCAAGAGTTGTATAAAGCCATCTCTAATGCTCCTTCCTCTTCTAATATTCTTTTTCTGTGTCCTAATTCTCTTTAATCTAGGTTCCCTTCCAAGTTAGAAATTCTATAATCAGTGATCCTTTTTAACTTCAATTCCAACACCCCTTCAGTGAATAAATGAAATTGACAAAGAAAATAAACTAATAAATAAATGAAACAAATCTAAAAAATAAAAGAAACATAGAAAAAACTTTGGTGCTTTTTCACAATTCAAAACTAAAGTAAGAAGGCACTGGGAAAGGGGTAAAAGAAAACAAATAGACTCATTGGAAATTCTTTAGAGGAAGTTTAATTAATTTTAATGGGATAGTACCTGAGTGCCTGTTTTGATATATCATACTATTATAATACTAATCAGAAATTATTTGAATGTGCTATACCCTTTCTATCCAGAGAAGTTGTTGAAGAAGCTTTAATGTAGAGCAGAAAAGACTAAAAACCTTCTAAGTTTCAGCATTGACTGTTAGTAATGAAAGAAAAAATCAGTGTGTCTTGGTGGCAAGGGCCTTCTGTAATAGTTTGTGAAGCTTCCTAACTTAATTCCTTTTTTATTGTTCTGACCATTGAATACTGAATCAGTGAACAACAGTTCTCTCATTAGCACCTAAAGAAAGATGTAAGAAGAAATAATCATAAAATCTTATAGCTGCCAAGACCTTAAGAATAGATCATTTGTCACAGAATCTCAGTGGTTAAAGGACCTTTCAAGGTTCTCTTTATGATCCATATTTGAACAAGAATATGTGCCATTTACGTATCTGAAAAGTGGTCATATAGCATGTACTTGTGTACATTGCTTCCCATTGCACTTTTATACAGCTTTAATTATTAAGAATTTTTTTTTCATAGCAAGCCAAAATTTACCTCTTTGTAGATTCCACTCATTTTCACCACACCTGCTATCTATAGCCAAACAGAATAAATCTAATTCCTATTCCATATGGTAGTCTTTCAGACACTTTCTTGTTGTCTTCCACATCTCAACTCTTCTTTTTTCTAAGCTAAGCATTCCTAGTTTCTTCCACTGTTAGTATTATCTTAAGTTCTGGTTCAAAAAAAGGATAAGAAGTCTCACTGACCAAATTCTTCAAAGTCAGTCCCAAAGTGGTCAAAAGCTCCTAAGAATCCCAGGGAAAAGGATATGGAAAATAGTGATGCTAATGAAATGTTGGTGGAACTGTGAACTAGTCTAGTCATTCTGGAGAACAAGTTGGAACAATTTCCATAAAGCTGTGTGTGTACCCTTTGACCCAGCAATACAACTACTAGTCTGTATTCCAGAGAGATGAAGAAAATGGAAAGGGACCTATTCATAGAAAAATATTTATATCAGTTCTTTTTATGACAACAAAGGATTGAACCTTAAAGGGAATGCCCATCAATTGGGAAATGATTGAACAAGTTCTAATATATGATTATAAAATACTCTTGTGCTATAAGAAATGAGAAGGGAGGTGGTTACAGAAAAACAGTGCAAAATTTATATAAACTCATGCAAAATTAAGTGAGTAAAACCTAGAAGTATGTTATACATAGTAACAAGGGTATTTTTAAGATTTTTAATCTTTTATTTTTTCCAGTTTGATGCAAGAAGTTATACATGTGCAGTCATGCAAAATATTTCCATATTAGTCATGTTAAGAAAGAAAACACAGGCAAAAAATCCAGGAAAAATAAAGAAAGCTTTTTTAAAAATATTTTTTGATCTACATTCAGTTTTCATCAGTTCTTCTTCTGGAGGTATATAGCATTTTTCATCTTAAGTCCTTCAGAATTGTCTTGAATCTTGGTATTGCCAAGTTGACAATATTACTGTGAATAATATTCTCCTGGACAGTAACAGCAATATTGTAAGATGATTAACTGTGTAAGATTTAGCTACTCTGATCAAGAAAATGCACTGTTTTTCTGTAACCACCCCCTTCTCATTTCTTATAGCACAATAGTATTTTACAATCATACATTAGAACTTGTTCAGTCATTCCCCAATTGATGTTCACCTCTAGGGAAAAAACTGATGACTCCTAAATGCAGATTAAAACATGCTTTTTTAAAAAAAACTCTCCATATCTTTAAATTTTGTTTGTGTTTTCTTTTGTAACATGACTAATATGGAAATCGCTTTTGTATGACTTTACATATATAATCAATATCAAAGTGCTTGTCTTCTCAAGAGAAGAAGGGCAAAGGAGGGTCAGAAAGAATTTAGAGATCAAAATTTTTTTAAATGATTGTTAATTTTTTTACATGTAACTGGGAAATATTTAACAAAATCAATACAAATATTGTTAAGTTTAAAAAACACTATTAGATCTGTATCCCAAAGAGATCAAAGGAAAAGGACCTATATGTACAAAAAATGTATTAATTATTTTTGTGGTGGCAAAGAACTGGAAATGGAAGAGATGCTTCATCAGTTGGAGAATAGCTGAACAAGTTGTGGAATGTGATTGTAATGGAGTACTACTGTGCTATAAGAAATGAGGAAAAGTGTGGTTTCAGAAAAACACAGCAACTCCTATATAAATTAATGCAAAGTGAAATGAGAAGAACCCAAACCATACCAGCAATACTATAATGATCAACTGTAAAAGACTCAGCTACTCCAATACAGTGAATCAAGACAATTCCAAAAGACTCGTGATGAAAAAAAGTTACTCACATCTAGATGGATTTAACTACAAATTGAAGAATAATTTTCTCACTTTCTTTTTGCTTTTTTTTTTTTTTGGCAACATGGTCAATATGGAAATGTTTTCGTGATTTCATATGTATAATTGATATCATTATTTGCCTTTTCAGTAAAGTGAAGAGGTGGGAGGGAAGGAGAGAATTTGGAAATTAAAAATTAAATCAACATCAAAATCAAAAAAAGAAAGAAAGAAAAACATGTTAAAAAATAAGTTAAAAAAAAAAAAAGAAATTGAAGTTCCAGGAGAGGGGGGGAGTGATTGTGCCTTATTCTTGGCTCCAGATCAGTGCTTTTAGTATATAAAAACAGTTTTAATGTGGCATAATAGGTAGAGAACTGGCCTAGAAGAATAATGAAATAACTAACATTAATAATAATATTGAAAGTAAAAAAACTATTGAACTAATAAATAAAACTAAGAGTTGGTTTTATGAAAAAACCAATAAAATTGATAAACCTTTGGTAAATCTGATTAGAAAAAGGAGAGAGGAAAATCAAATTAGTAGTCTTAAAATGAAAAGGGAGAACTATCCACCAATGAAGAGGAAATTAAAGAAATAATAAGGGGTTACTTTGCCCAACTTTATGCCAATAAATTTGATACTATAAGTGAAATATGGATGACTACCTCCAAAAATATAGGCTTCCCAGATTAACAGAGGAGGAAGTAAATTGCTTAAATAGTCCCATTTCAGAAAAAGAAATAGAACAAGCTACTAATCAACTCCCTAAAAAAAATCCCAGGACCAGATGGATTTACATGTGAATTCTACCAAACATTTAAAGAATTTTTTTAATCAGCAAAAATCTTCCTTCTCTCCCATCCATTCCTTCCTCCCAGTTAAGGATGAAATTAAAATAAGACCCCTATTATACACATGTAAATCATACAAATAAATCATTACATTGGTTTTTTTAGACATAGAAATTTGGTAGGACTCCTTCATACCCTATTTTTTCAAATAGTTTATATAGCATTGGGGCTAATTATTGTTTAAAAAAATTAAAATGTTTCTCTATTTTTGTGAATAAATAAGGATTCAAATTCTTTTAAAAAAGAAAGAACTATCATATAGTGCTTGCTATGTGACATATACTGTGCTAAGCACTTTACAATTATTATCTCATTTGATCTTCACAATAACCATGTGCCATAGACTGTAAGACTTGCCTAAATGGAGGGAGAACTAGATGGCTCTTGAGCAACAGTATCTTATCTAAACTGTATGGCTCTCCTAGCACTAAAGCTCTCACTATAGGGGATGCCTAAATGATTGCTGAAATGGAAAAACAAACTTAAATTAAATTCTGATTTCTTTGTCCTTAACACTCTACTCTCTCCATCTCTTTTTGTCCATAATCCATTGTTTCAAAGCTGACTCAGAGCCTCTCTTCAGAAAAATCTTCCCTGACTTAAATGGGACCTGCTACCTCCACCCCTATTTAAGCTTCCTCTAGTACTTGCACATACAATTATCTTATATCTAATCTTTAATATCTATTCTAAATTGTATTATTCATATTCTTCTTAATTGATCTGTGGTTTTAGAATTAGAAATTGCTCCTGTAACATTACCGACAGGTGGTAATTTGACCTCCATTTGAAAAGATATTCAGAGATTAGTCTGAGTATACTGAGAAGTATACTCCCTCCCAAGGCAACACATTCCACTTTTTTAGAAAACTTTAACTGTTAGGAAGTTTTTCTTGATATTAAGGGAAAATTGTGTAGCTTGTTTCCCTAGGTTTTAATTCTTTCCCCTAGGGATGAGCAGAGCTAGTCTAATTAAACCTGTGACAGTTTTTCAAATAGTAATTGCTTACTTTTCACTTGGGTATGCTTAATTTTCACTTGGGTAATCTGTTAAATAGAGCCACTGTTCTTGGAGTCAAGAAGAGTTAAATTCAAATCCTACCTAAGGCATTTACTAGCTATGTGACCCTGGTCAGTTAACCTCCTTCAGCCTCACAATGATCTTCTGAAAAATGAGGAATGATGGACTCAGTGATCTTGGAGGTCTGTTCGACTAGAAATTTGTGGTTTAAAACTGTGAGTTCCCTTGACTGACCCATTTATGATGTAATTTCATGTCACCCCATCATCCTAGTTAATTTTTAGTGTCCCTCCTAAAATATGGCACCAAGAACAAAGCACAATACTTACAATGTGATCTTACCAGAGTGAAAAAACAGTTGATACTCTTACTCTTTTCTGTGGATGCTCATATTTTCAAGGTCATACCCACTTTTATTAGTTGCCCAGTCATACTCTTGACTTGCCTTGATCTTAAAATCTACCATCACTTTTAGATCTTTATCAAGTAACTGATGAAAAACTATGTTATCTGCATCATGTACTTGTGCCTTTGATAATTTTTAGCTTCACAAGTTGTAGAGAGGAGTGTTTGGACTCAACATAGAAGAGGC
>NW_026262048.1:5000-8994 GCF_016432865.1 Antechinus flavipes | reverse complement strand
TGGAGTCAAGAAGAGTTAAATTCAAATCCTACCTAAGGCATTTACTAGCTATGTGACCCTGGTCAGTTAACCTCCTTCAGCCTCACAATGATCTTCTGAAAAATGAGGAATGATGGACTCAGTGATCTTGGAGGTCTGTTCGACTAGAAATTTGTGGTTTAAAACTGTGAGTTCCCTTGACTGACCCATTTATGATGTAATTTCATGTCACCCCATCATCCTAGTTAATTTTTAGTGTCCCTCCTAAAATATGGCACCAAGAACAAAGCACAATACTTACAATGTGATCTTACCAGAGTGAAAAAACAGTTGATACTCTTACTCTTTTCTGTGGATGCTCATATTTTCAAGGTCATACCCACTTTTATTAGTTGCCCAGTCATACTCTTGACTTGCCTTGATCTTAAAATCTACCATCACTTTTAGATCTTTATCAAGTAACTGATGAAAAACTATGTTATCTGCATCATGTACTTGTGCCTTTGATAATTTTTAGCTTCACAAGTTGTAGAGAGGAGTGTTTGGACTCAACATAGAAGAGGCATGAGAGGACTTGATTTGCTGTAAACTTATAATTAAACCTTGGCTTTCCATAACTTTGACAATGCTCTCTAAACATTTTCCTTGAACAGAAACAGGCTGTTTTCTAAATATCTGTCCCATCTTAGGTGAAATTCTACTTTAACTCTTCTAACAAAATTTCTTTGTTACACTCACCCTAATTTCTGGGTTGAAGAGTCTTTTCCACTGGATCAGGATCAGAGGCTTTTCCACTTGAATCAGGATCGGAGCTTTTCCACTGAGATCCACTGAGGGGGGGGTCTGTCAGCCCCACATTGGGCGCCAAAATGTGGTGAGCTTTTTCTTCTTGAAACACTGCCAGGTGATAAAAGTTCAGATCTTTTATTAGCCCGGTTAGCTTAGAGGCCTATCTCTCTGCTTGGTTCCAAGAGCTCTCTCCAAATGTCTTTAAATCCAAAGGTCTGGTCCTTCAGCCTCTGCCTCTGCTTTCTTCAGCCTCCAGCCAGCTCCAATCTTCATGTCATTCTGGTGAAATCTCGACTTGTAGCGTCTTCCTCTCTCGAACCTCTTCGACTGGCCCATTGGCCTATTTATGCTCCTTCCAGAGAGAGGGATTATGGGTAGTTCTACTTAGTACCTTGTTTCAGGTTCTGCCCAAAACATCTTCTTGTAAGATTAGATCAACTCTAATTACTTAGCAGTTAGTAAGGATTCCAACATACTGCAATCTCATAAGTACTTTCCTTGTGAAGAACTGAACTTTTAAAGGACTTTAGAAGAAAGTAGAAGAAATAGCTCATTGGATTTGGGGAAGGATGAATTTAAAAGTCTTTACACAACAGCAGATGAGTATCCTATCAAAATTGGAATCAATACCTGTCCTTTTTTATATCCAAAATGCAAGTCCTTCTTTAGATGCCCCATTTGTTGAGTACCAGAAGTCACAACCTATTAAGAGTGAATATTCTCCCCATGTGAATGTGAATCTCTACCTGATTCCATCACAATTGCTTCCATGGCTTCTTCTTTATTTGAACATAGTTAAGCTCTTACTCTGTTTCCCTATTGGCTGAATACTATCCTCTCTGAAAATTCTAATTCCCTCATGTTTTTCTAAGTCTCCTCCTCTGATCTCATCAATACAACTACATCCTCAAGTGTAAGTATTCTCCACCTCTGCTTAGAAACATTTGCAAGTCTGATCCCCCCCATAACTTTTTCCCTTTTAATTTTTATTTCCTCATTCATATCCTAGCAATCTAATTTCCAATTCTTCTGTTTCAATTTCCTAATTTGTTTCATTTCTCTGTATTTCTCTAATTCAATTTTGATAACTCTGTGAAACTAAACTACCATTCCCACCAAGAGCTCTGAATCACTTCACAATTTATTGGTTATTAATATTCATTTCTCATAACTTCAGATCATAGTTAAATTCCCACCTTTGTCAAGAAGCCTTTGCTGATTGTGTTAAACTATGTTTTCCTCTATTTACTATATATAATATGCTATACATATATATTATACATATATATTATGTCTTACTATTTCTATATCTAATTTCTCCTTTTATAAGTTGTTTTCTAATTTTTACCTCAGTAGACTGTGAGCTTCTTAAAAAACAGTTACTACTTTTTAGTTTTCTTTTTTTCTCTTAAAATTTAGTATTAAGCCTATCCTATAGTGATACTGCCATCTTCTGGTACTTATAATTTTTTTAAAGCAAAAGTTTAAGAATGATTTTAGCATAAAATCCTTTATGTCTTCATTTGTGTGCTTTTTAAAATATAGTTTAGATTTATTTAAATGACTAGGCGTCATACAAATTTTTTTTTCAGTATATTTATGGAGTTGCTAATAGTTGCTAACAATTGGACAGAGGGAGGAACTCCCTGTCCTAAGAAAGGTCTCCATCTCTCCTGTCTCCATCCTTGCACTTTTCTCCACTCTCGTGCCACAAAGAGAGGGACATCAGACATTGGTAGGTCCTAGCAAAAAGAAGTTACTTCTCATTTGACAACTTATTGCCTTGCCTATGTACTGGAAGTTCTGTGTACCAAGGTTGTTTTAGGCAATTAGGGAATTGCCCCCAGTCATAAACAACAAAAGTGGAATCATCTATCAACCTTTGTTGAGCTTTGTCTCTTCTAGGTTCCAGGACATCAACTTCCAAACTCTTGTTCAACTGAATACCACTCCTACCTGATTCTGAATCTTAGAAGGCCCTGCATACCGCTGCCATCATCTTCAAGTCACACATTTCCCCTCTGCAGTGTGGACTCTGCTAGGCAGAGCCTGCTCTACTCCCTTTATCAGCCTGAAGTAACTCCAGAAGATGACAACTAACTCCAGATGCAAAAGAGGCTCTTGAAGGCAGTAGAGATGGCACTTATTCAAACTATTATTAGAAGAGACTTAGAAAACCCAACTGCAGTTATTCATCAAAAAAACAAGGGATTCTGGAATTGTTTCCTTCCCAGGCTCAGCCTGTACATCATTTAGTCATTTATCCTATGTTGGCAGTAAATATGACTAAAAGACCATAAGGAGAGTCCTACAACTTTCAGGGTTTGTACCTCATATTCTATATATTCCATATACTCAAACCCAAACTGATTCCTTTTTGCAAGCATTCCCTGAATGGCAATGCTTGTTAACTTATGCTCTAAATCTCCATCATGAATCACCTTTGTGTCTCACATACATACATCTTGGCCATGGACTTTTGAAACTAAACCTTCTCAGAAGTCACTTTCAGGTCTTACCATATTGACAGATGCCAACAAAAATAATAAATGTTTTGTTTATTCTATGGAGTTTGCAATAAAGAGGTTTATTATACCCCATTTACTTTACACAGCAAAATGAACCATATGTATTCATTCTTGCTCTGCAATCTATGGTTGCATCTATGTATGTTTGTATGTATGTATGTATGGTTGCAATCTAGTCACAGAGTCAGCTTATGCTGCTGGTGTTTTGTCACTCATCTCCTCATTGACAATCTGGTGATATTTGCCCAGATTTTGAAAGCCAGGAACAGAATCCATGAATATTCTGGACTGCAGTAGTTAAAACTGAACGTACTATACTCTCTATCTATGTAAGTGGCATACCATTAGAAGGGTTGGTAGACACAGGCACAGATCTTACAGTCATTAGGGGTGCCAAGTGGTCCAGTCAGTAGCCAAAGATTAAGGTAGACTACATGTCTGGTGTAGGAAGATCAATAGCAGCTGAAGTGAGTGCTAGCCCTTTGAGCTGGACATTTGAAGGTGAAACAGGAGTTGAAAAGATCCCCATCAATCTGTGGCTAAAAGACATCTTACAACAGTTAGGATTACAAATGAGGACTTAGGCTTTTTAGGCAGAGCTGCTGTTCCTGCACTCTCGCCTGCTCCATTCAATGGAAAAGTCCTACACCAGTGTGGATAGAACAGTGGCCCTGAGCTAGCCATAAAATTCAGACCTT
>NW_026262047.1:0-8988 GCF_016432865.1 Antechinus flavipes | reverse complement strand
TCAATGACTCGACAGCTATATTTATAAAAAATAGGGCCCTGGAAGGAGGAAGCATCTCAGATTTTGAGAAAGATCTGATGTCCACTTCATTAGAGGGCATCTTGGACCCTTTCATAAAGTGCCGTTGACTCAGAGTTCAGCTAAGTCTCTTTTATTGTAAATGGGACAATTTCAATCCCTACACTACTTTGTCTTCTTGTTCTGGGATATCAGAGTAGTTTTCCTTGGTAATTTTTTGAAAGATGCAAATCCACACTTTGTTTTGATCATGGCTTTCAGACAGTCCAACAATTTTAAAATTATTTCTCATGGGTCATTTTTTTTATTTTAATTTTATTTTATTTAATAATAACTTTGACAGAATCCATGCCAGGGTAATTTTTTACAACATTATCCCTTGCACTCGCTTATGTTTCGTTTTTTCCCCTCCCTCCCTCCACCACCACCCCCAAGATGGCAAGCAGTCCTATATATGTTAAATATGTTGCAGTATATCCTAGATACAATACATATTTGCAGAACCGAACAGTTCTCCTGTTGCACAGGGAGAATTGGATTCAGAAGGTAAAAATAACTCGGGAAGAAAATCAAAAATGCAAATAGTTCACATTCGTTTCCCAGTGTTCCTTCTTTGGGTGTAAGCTGTTTCTGTCCATCATTTATCCATTGAAACTCAGTTAGGTGTGTTTGTCATAGAAATCATCTTCCATCAGAATACATCCTCATACAGTATCGTTGTCGAAGTGTATAATGATCTCCTGGTTCTGCTCATCTCACTTAGCATCAGTCCATGTAGGTCTCTCCAAGCCTCTCTGTATTCATCCTGTTGGTCATTTCTTATTTCTCCATAAAACCTTTCCAGAGTACCCCTCACTGAAAAGAACTGTCTCTTCATATTTTTGGAGCACTTTTTCTTCGTCTCCATTTGACCTTTATTGAAGTATCTTTGTAACCTAATTATGTGGGTATTTTTATCTATTACATTAGACTGTAAGCTCTTTGTTGGAAGCTACAGGGCAATTTTCACCTTTGTATCTCAACACTTAGCCTGATACTTTGTATATATGCTAAATATTTGTTGAATTAAATTCCATATGCTATATTCCCAATTCTATTGCTTCTACTTCAGAAATTTATAGTCAACATGGCAACAAAGGTGTCTCTTAAATTAATCACCAAGGTCCAAATCGTGAGGGACTGGCTTCTGTGCTGTTAAAAATATTCTTCTCATCAAAAAAGCCTTTCCAGGGAAATATTAGCTTTCCCTCAGGGATAGCACAAGTCTGAACAGTATCCTCTTTTGGCTGTCGTCCTATCTTTGGCTACACAGATGGAACTAGAAGCCAAACCTGCCAAAATTGTCAATTTACTGTTGAATTACCAGCATGGTTTCCCCCCAATCTTCCCCCTCCATTCCAGAACCACTTTAATTACAAAGAAGTCTTCTACACGTTTAGTTAAATGTACAATTCCAGATAACAAAAAGTAACTCCAGCCCTCTCAAAAAGGAGACCTACAGAACTAACTCACTCCTTAATACTTAGAATGATACAAAATAGTTTTCTCTTGTATCACTGCTTAAGGATGTTTTGTTGTTGCTTGTTTTTTTTGTTTGTTTGTTTGTTTTTTAATTCTTTTGGTCCAGACCTGTGAATTCCATCTTTGCAGTTAGGCAAATTCCTTCAATTTATACAAATCAAAACTTTATCTTTTACTTGTAGTCTTAAAATTAATTGGCAAAATCAAAAGGTTGAGTAAGGATTACCCTAGTCTCACAAGTAATACGAGTCAGACTCAAGACTTGAACTTATATATTCTGAACTACTTCGACAATTTTTTTATCTACTTCATAATGATATATTTCATAGGTGCGACAAATGGTCCTTAAGAAGGAATCGAACCTTACTGATATTTATATCTCTATATGCTGCATCTTTTTTGTATGTGACTTTAAGTGTCTTCTAAATCAAAAATTTTATGTAAAGGATTTGGCAAATGCATCCCTTTAACACATCAAAAGTCCCAACAATTCAGGTGCCATAGTAGCAGTTTGGCTTAGCCAAACACCAGTTCCAACATTCAAAAACAAATCCAATTTATTTCAGTCTCTGGTGACTAGTAGTCACATAATTGAACATAATTTGTCACAATTGGCAGTCCTAGCTCAAGAGATTTAAGACTGAGCTCATAGAAGCATTTAAAGAGCTTCTGCACACTCCAGATAGAAAATATATAACATCGTAAGAAAAAAAATATTAAATGAGTAGGTTCTTTATTCTACATTTCCTCATCCAGCTTCAACCTTGCCAAGATATTGACATTTGAAAACAACTTTGATCCCTCACAAAGATTCTTGTTATTTCCTCTTGCCTTCAACAATGACATACTTCTAAAACTCAGTATTTATTTATGCTGTACCTTTCACCTGAAGTATTTCCCCCAAAGGATTTGAAAAGTTTCCAATGTATGAACAGGCAGAGAGAAATAAGTAAAATCATCTGTTTTTGATAACATTCTAGCTCCCTACTCCAAAAATGCCAGTTACTACATCAATTCCTGATTGTAACATTATCCAATATGACAGAGAAACAAAACTGGTTGGAACAGAATGAGGGGATAGTGTTTGTAGACATACAATGTGACTTTCCAACAACCAAAAGAAAACAGTCAGAAATGATGTTTAATAAAATGTCATCACAAATGGGGTTGGACTTCTTTTTGCAAACCTTGCAAACCATCAGAACAAAAATGCTATCCTATACAACAGTAATTAGATATTAAGTGGCAACTGCATATCTATGAAGTCCTGGTTGACATGACCTGGTATTCCAACTGAACCTATAATGGTCAAATGAAGTTAAAAGATAATAGATTTGAATCCTACTCTGCTAATTATTTTTAATAAGTTTTTAATTTTGAAAATACATGCAAAGATAGTTTTTTTTTGAAGATAGCCTAGCCATAATAGACCTAAAATTATACTATAAAACAGTGGCCTCAAATCATTTGGTACTGATTAAGAAAGAATAGCAGATCAGTGAAATAGGTTAGGTTAATAAGACACAATAATCAATAACTGTAATAACTTAATGTTTGATAAATCCAAAGACTCCAGCTTCTGAGATAAGAACTCACTATTTTTTTCCTTTTTATTTTTTTTTGTTTGAAAAAAAAACAGAGTAAGAAAAAAAGAAAGCAGAAAAAAAAATAAAGCAAAACAAAAGAGAACTTTGACATGTGCCCAGAAGAACATCAGGGAGGATTCAAAATATATAACAACAAATTTTCTGATATATATTAGTAGAAGAAGTATATTAATGAATGAATGACCATTTTTTCTTTACTTCCTTGTAAATTGTTCTTTGGTTCTTTGCTGCTCAACTTTTTTATTTTATTGTTTTTCCTCCTTTCATCCCCCCACCACTTCCAAGGAAGTTACATTTCAGAAAAGATATATTTATATATACATACACACACCTCACATGTCTTTTCTATCATTGCTGCCTCTTTAATTAAATTCTTATCCATAACTTACTTTGCTATTACTTAACCTCCCCCCATGTAAGCCTTCCTTCTTTGTCTTTTTCCTTTACCCTTTGCTTCTCCATCCATCCCTCCCCCCTTAATTTTTTAGATTTTGGAAGACATTATACCCTTCATGGCATATTTACCTATTGAACCCATTGCTGATACGAGTAGGTTTTCAGAACTACAAGCCCTCCTTCCTCACTAATGCTTTTGTATCTATCCTTCCTCTGCTTCTCATTTGTATAACATGATTGTTATTTTTACCTTCACTCTGTCAATCTTTCTTTTGAGCTACCCTATTGTTGATGTGAATCTTATCTACACATGTGTATGTGTGTGTGTGTATATATATATATATATATATTTATATATATATATATATATATACACATATGTATAAAAACATAAATAATTTGTCCATGTTTGTATTATATATGTGTGTGTATATATATATATATTGTCCATGTTAAGTTTCTTAAAATTGATTTTTCATATTGACCCTTATATGTTAAATTTTCTGTTATATTCAGGTTTAATTGATGATTGACAAGCTAGAGACTGCACTCGGGCAGAATGAAGGATTTGAAGGAGTAGAAGAATTAAGATTCAGAGGGAGCTGGAGGCGACAAAGGACAAGCTGCAAGAGCTCTTGGAACCAAGCAGAGAGATAGGCCTCTAAGAAAACTAACTGGGCTATCTTGGAAGAGACAATAAAAGACTGTACAATAAAACCCTGGCTGTGTTTGAGGTGATTATTGCTCTGAACTGAAACTAAAGCTGTCTCCAGAAAACCTCTCCAAGAAACCTGCTCCCCAGAGAACCATCATATTATAGAAAAAGAAGAAGACCACATTCCTGAAAATCTCCAAGTTCATTAAATCCTATTTTTTCTCATTCAGGATTATATATAATTTTGCGGGATATGATATTTTTGGTGGCAGTAGATATGATTCCATGATCTATGGTCTTTTGTTGTAGCTGCTAATAAGTGTTATACAATTCTAATTGTAGCTCCAGCAGATTTTAATTGTTTTTGTTGTTTCGGGCAAAATTTTCTCTTTGATCTGGGCATTTCAAAATTTGGCAATGTTATTCCTGTTGTTTTCCACATAGGATCACTTTGAGGTAGTAATCAGTGATTTTTTTTTCTATTTCTATTTTCTACTTATATTCTATCACTTTATCAAGTAAGAGACTTTCAATCATTTCTATTTAAAAAAAAAAACCATGGGAAATGAATATAAACTGCTTGCATTTTTGTTTTTCTTCCCAGGTTATTTATACCTTCCAAATACAATTCTCCCTGTGCAACAAGAGAACTGTTCGGTTCTGCACACATATATTGTATCTAGGATATACTGTCACCTATTTAACATGTAAAGGACTGCTTGCCATCTAGGGGAGGGGATGGAGGGAAGGAGGGGAAAAATCGGAACAGAAGTAAATGCAAGGGATAATGCTGTAAAAAATTACCCTGGCATGGGTTCTATCAATAAAAAGTTATTAAAAAAACATTTTGTTATAAGGGGTGGCTCTCTCAAAGGAGTAAGGTGTCAAAATCTAGGTGATGCATAACAAAAAATAAATACATTTTAAAGAAAAAAACAGAAATAAACAGAAAATTTAATCTACAGACATAGGACTCAAGAGAAGCATAGAAAGGGAAACAAGGGGAAATATATATATTATTTAAAGGTTAAACTGTTTACATTCCTCGATGGGAAATCTATATCCGTAACTCTTGAGAACTGTATTTATCACTGGTCAGACAGGGGGGCATCACATGGACTGAGGGTGTGGTTGTGAATGGATTCTGATGTGATGATATCAAAGAAAAAGACATTAAGAGGTGGAAAAAGGTCTAGACTGGAGGGGAAAAAAAGGTGAAGTATAATGGGAAAATTAGTTCACATGAATAGGTGCAAAAGGCCTATTACAATCCAGGAAAAGGAGGGAAGATGAGCATTGTCTGAAGCTTGATCTCATCACTTTGGCTCTAAGACGAATAACTTCATCATTCAATTGGCTATAGAAATTTATATGATCCTATAATGAAACAGAAGGAGAAAGAAGAAAAAAGGGAGGTACAGGATAGAAGGAGGGATAGAATAATTAGGGGAAAAAAGGTAAGAGAAGGGGGAAGAGTTAATAGAAGATAAGGTAGCTGGTAGGGTGGGTAAAAAAAAAAACACTAGTAAGAGAAGGGGAGGGGTGATAGGAGATTAGGCTGTAGGGGGGTGGGTTAAAAAAATAGAGGACTGAGGATAGTGTGGAAATATAGAACAAAAGTATATACTGAGAGAAAATAGAATGGAGGGAAATACAGAGCTGGTAATCATAATTGTGAATATGAATGGATGAACTCTTCCATAAAACAAAAGCAAATAGCAGAATAGATGTAAAAAGCAGACTCCTACCATTTGTTGTTTAGAAGAAACATATTTGACACAGAGAGACACATACAGAGTAAAGGTAAAAGGCTGGAACATAATTTATTATGCTTCAGCTGAAGTAAAAACTGCAGGGGTAACATTTCTGATCTCAGATAAAGCAAAAGTAAAAATAGATCTTATTAAAAAGGTAAGGAAGGAAAGAACATCTTAATAAAGGGCACCTTAAAGAAGTAGTAATGATACTAAATGTGTGTGCACCAAGTAGTAGAGCAAGCAAATTCCTGAAGAAGATTTTAAGTCAGTTACAAGAAGAAATAGATAGCAAAACTATTCTTAGTGGGAGACCTCAATCTTTCCTTTCCAGAATCAGACAAATTTAACCACAAAATAAACAATAAGTAAACTAAGGCAGTTAATAGGATCCTAGAAAACCTAAAAATGATTGACCTCTAGAGAAAAACAAATAGGGACAGAAAGTACTACAACTTTTCTCTCAGCTATACATGGCATTTGATTACATATTAGGGCATAAAATGTCACAACCAAATGCAGAAAGGCATAAAAAGTAAATGCTTTCTTTTCAGACCACAATGCAATAAAAATTACATTCAATAAAGGAGCAGGGAAGATACTAAAAACAAATTGGAAATTAAATAATCTACTTTTAAAGAAAAAATTTTAAAGAATTTAAAAGAATACTTTTAAAGATGCATTAAAGTATGCATCAAACAATAAATCACAGAAACAATCCATAATTTAATTCAAGAGAATGACAATAACGATACAACATACTAAAACATATGGAATGTAGCCAAAACAATTATTAGGGATCAATTTATATCTCTAAATAGCTACATGAATAAAATAGAGAGAAAGGAAATCAATGAATTAAGCATACAATTTAAAAATTTAGAAAAAGAACATATCTAAAATCCCCAATTAAATACTAAATTAGAAATTCTGAAATGCAAAGGAAAGATTAATAAAATAAAAAATAAAAAACAAAATAAAAATAAAAGTTGGTTTTATGAAAAAAATCAACAAAATAGATAAACCTTTGGCTAATTTGATCAGAAAATATAAATAAAAAACCAATTCACCAGCATCAAAAATGAAAAAAGTAAACTTACCACTAATGAAAAACAAATTAGAGCAATTTTAGGTGCTATTTTGCTCAACTGTATGGCAGCAAGCCTGAAAATCTAATTGAAATGGATGAATATTTACAAAAATATAAATTGCCCAGATTAACTGAAGAGGAAACAAATTACTTAAAAGTTCCATTTTAGAAAAAGAAATTGAACATATATATAAATTGAACTCCCTAAGAAAAAAAATCTCTAAGGCCAGATGGATTCACAAGTGAATTCTATAAAACATTTACAAATCAGAGAAATTAGGATTAAATTCAAACACTACATTGTATTGTGCAAGGCACTTCAACTTCTATAAATGTTTTTCTCTGTCCTATGGATGTGTCGTATGCAATGATTGTGAATGATTTTTCCTGGTTTAAATAACTTATCTTTCAACATACCCAAGAAATATGTCTCTTGCTAGAATGTAGGTTGAAAGGACTTGGGATCTATTGAAAAAAGATAAAGAGAAGAAGAAAAGATGAAGCTTCTTTAGATCTCACTGAAGAAAAGTTTTATTGGTTGCAAATATTCTGTTCTCAAGTTATTTTGAAATTTTTTTTTCCAATGGGCTTATCACCATAGATGTCAGGCAGATACAATACAAAATCTTATCATTGTCATCTGCATTTATATAGTCATAGATTTAGATCTGGAAGGAGTCTTAGATGCTATCAAATCCAAACTGCTCTTTTTATAGATGAGGAAAAAGATTGAGAGTTTTGCCTCACCTAGGGTCACTGTCTTTGAACAAAGTTTACAACCGAGTTCTGTCTGACTCTGAGTTCAAGGCTATATCTTGTTCTCCATACCCATAACACTATTATAAAAAAAAAAAAAAAACACTAGATAAATGCATATTCCAAGCAAGGGAAGTTAGCTCTTTGTTGATCAGTCATGTCCAATTCTTTGTGACTCCATGGACCCTAGCAAATCAGGGTTCCAATCAAAAAGATTCGTCTTTTTTTAATATTGTCCTTGGGATTTTCTTGACAAAGATACTGGAGTAGTTTTCCATTTTCTTTGGCAGTTTTAGGCAGACAGAGAATAGGTGGTTTGCCAAAGGAGAGAATGAGACTTTATTTGAGAGAGAATGAGAAGGATATCCTAGAAGGATGCTGAGAGCAATTTCAGGAATTAAAAAAAAGTTTTAGACATATTGCTTACCTTGATATTTTAATAAGCATTGAATATTGAACTGGGAGTACAGTGGTTGAAGTCTAAGCTCATCAATTTGTAGTCAATTATCCATATGCCTTTATTTAGTGACTTTAGCTCTTCAGGATCCATTTTTCTCCTCTATAAAATAATATATACAGACTAGATAACTCCAAAGTTTCTCCTCACTCTGATTCTGTCATTCTAGGTAGAGATGTAACCAAGGAAAAGCATCATTTGAAGTTTCAAATCAGGGGGAGTAGCTAGCTCTGGATACTACACATTATCAGGTAACGATTTATACTTAGTTAGTATCTTAAAATAAATTTCCTATATTTTTTTCTCAAAATAGCAGTTCCTCAAATTGCCTATTCTCAGATTTACCTGACTAATATTTGGGGTTTGATGAATTCTTCTGACTTAATCTTATTTCCTTTCTCTAGGTTCTCACTCTAGTATATCTACATAGGACCTGAAAAAGAATAACAAAACAGTATGCATGCTGAAATGTTTCTGGATATAAGCCTCATGATGAACAACATGTCTATTGTCCCAAAATCAGCCAACCTAATTTCAGAAAGGCTCTTCCTCAGAGAATGGTGGTTTTGATTTTGTCTGTGTATCACTAGAATCCAGTACAAATCCTGAAGTATTTGAATTAAGTAGAATTTATTGGTTACCATAGGATGACATCTTTTGACAACTCAAAAATACATTTATTAAGAATCCTATGGGCCGGTTCCAAAATAGCTCCTCTATTAAAATCATGGCGT
>NW_026262046.1:0-8976 GCF_016432865.1 Antechinus flavipes | reverse complement strand
TTGAGAGAGAATGAGAAGGATATCCTAGAAGGATGCTGAGAGCAATTTCAGGAATTAAAAAAAAGTTTTAGACATATTGCTTACCTTGATATTTTAATAAGCATTGAATATTGAACTGGGAGTGCAGTGGTTGAAGTCTAAGCTCATCAATTTGTAGTCAATTATCCATATGCCTTTATTTAGTGACTTTAGCTCTTCAGGATCCATTTTTCTCCTCTATAAAATAATATATACAGACTAGATAACTCCAAAGTTTCTCCTCACTCTGATTCTGTCATTCTAGGTAGAGATGTAACCAAGGAAAAGCATCATTTGAAGTTTCAAATCAGGGGGAGTAGCTAGCTCTGGATACTACACATTATCAGGTAACGATTTATACTTAGTTAGTATCTTAAAATAAATTTCCTATATTTTTTTCTCAAAATAGCAGTTCCTCAAATTCCCTATTCTCAGATTTACCTGACTAATATTTGGGGTTTGATGAATTCTTCTGACTTAATCTTATTTCCTTTCTCTAGGTTCTCACTCTAGTATATCTACATAGGACCTGAAAAAGAATAACAAAACAGTATGCATGCTGAAATGTTTCTGGATATAAGCCTCATGATGAACAACATGTCTATTGTCCCAAAATCAGCCAACCTAATTTCAGAAAGGCTCTTCCTCAGAGAATGGTGGTTTTGATTTTGTCTGTGTATCACTAGAATCCAGTACAAATCCTGAAGTATTTGAATTAAGTAGAATTTATTGGTTACCATAGGATGACATCTTTTGACAACTCAAAAATACATTTATTAAGAATCCTATGGGCCGGTTCCAAAATAGCTCCTCTATTAAAATCATGGCGTTTTGAAGTATTATTTATTTGAAGAAATTGCTTATTGCTTCTATGATATATTCTGGAATCCTTTTTCAAAGGCCTTTTAAAATTATTATAAATTAAAAAAAATTATGATGTTTCTTGTATTGCCATCAGTGTTGAATACTTCTGCTTTTCAGAGTTTGTTTATGAGATCTTTATATCCTAATACAGTCAATTTTTGTAGAGGAAAATATCTATATTTCTTTTTATTCTCATTCAATAATCATCAGGGATCTATTATATCTAACTTTCCTAAGATTCTATTCAGATTTTCAATTTCTTTAATATTTATTTTTGATAGATTTTTCTAGGTCTAAAGAAGGTACCATCTATTCTTCTTTCTCTATTTGTTTCTCCTTATAATTCAATTAACTTTTAAGTACACAGATTGCTATGTCATTTATTGCATATATGTTAGATATTGATTTGATTTTATTATCTGTGATACCTTAAAGCATATTATCCCTGCTTATCTCTTGTAATCAAGGCTATTTTATTATTTCTTTCCAGAGAGAATGATTGTCATTCCTTTCATTCACTTGAAGGAAAAAAAATTCTGATTCCACTTCTTCTTTTAGTCCTGTGTGAATTTTTAAATTTCAAGTTTGTTTCTTATTGGATTCTTATTTTTAAACCAGTTTCCTGACCTCCTCCAAATTAGAAGTGGTTTCATCCCATTCTAATTCATAGTTACTATTGTTAATCAGTTATTTCTTTTCATCGCAACTACTTATATATTTTCCTTTTTTTTTTTCTCCTCCATCTGACCCCCTCTTTATAAAGAAGACAGCATTGAACAAAGAAAAGGAAGCTAGTATCTATAATTGAAATGGCTTACTTCTAGTTCTCTGCCCTTTCTTTGTTCACCAAGTCCAGACCTCTACCTTTAACTCTTAATATTCTTTTTTTTTAAATCTACTTTTTATGTTTACTACCCTATCCTCCTCACTGGTGAAATTTATTTTATTTGTGATTATTCCCTTATTATCCCTTTTATACTTGTGACAAATGATCATGAGACTTTATTTCTGGATAATTAATAACTTTTATTAATTATGTCTAGTGAATCATTAATAAAAGGATGGGCATTTGGCTATCTCAAAAATCAAAGAAAAATTTTGGGGGCTTCTGAATGCTTATAAATTAGTTTTTGGGAAAAGGGAGGTGTATCTGAGGGTGGAAATCAATACTGATTGATTAATAATCAATGACATATGGCTGTCTCTGCAAAAGAAGACATCCTTATGTAGACCTTGCTCATTGCTTTTTTCTTTCATAAACTAGATAATTCTAATTTCCAAGGGAAATTTCCAAGGTCAAATTGGAGTTATTTCCTAAAGGCAAAATCTTGCTTAGACTGGATTTCTGTTTGTAAAATCACTTAGTTGGGTGGAGTTCCATCTGAGATTGAAGAGCATGTACCCTCGAGGATTTGAGCAATCTCTTCTATCAGCAATGTCCTTCAGAGGCTGGCTGAATAATTTACAAAGGGTTGATTTCTGAAAAAGGAAATAGAAAAGGGGAAATCTTAATCTCAATTATAATTGGTTATTAATATGAGAGAAGTAATTATTTCTCTCATACATTCTTTCCTTTCCCTGTCTCTGTCCATTTCCCTCTTGAGTTTAATGTATTTTTAAACCCAATTCTGTATGTGATGGGTGTTCAACCATTCTTTATCTAGTTCATATAAAAATGAATTCATCAGGTATCTGTTCTCACTAACCCTTCCTCCAATGTTTGTTTCCTTTTCTTCTCAAGCATTTCATTTACATGAAATAGTCAATTCTCCCCCTTTCCTTCTCATTTTTCTAATATCTTTGTTTCTTGCTCCCTTTTCTTTCCTTTTTTAAGATTAACAAAATAGGACAATACCACACCAAGTCTTATATTTGACTTTTTAAAAATCCTTCTGTTATCCTTAAAGACATTAAAATTTCGAAGGTATATATATATATATATATATGTATATTTTTTTCCCCCCTCACTAGAAGATCAGCACTTGATTATCCTTCCCATTGCTCAAATGTATTTGCTTTTCTAGGTTTCTTTTGAATTTTGTATTTGTCCTTAAAAATTTCTACTTAGCTATGGTCTTTGCATCAGGAATTGCCAAGTATGATGATCTTTTCTTAGTCCTTATCCTTCCCATTTGACAATGGAAACCACATCCTTAATCTCTCCTCTTGGAGTTTTCATTCTCCTCTTACCTGTGGGACAGCTCTTTCACAATCTCCTTTGCCATCTCATCATATTTATCACATTCCTCCCTCACACAACTGGTTGTTATTTCAAGGTTCTCTCTATTCTCTTCCTCTACACTTTCAATTGTTGACACTATACAGCCCCTGCCTCTCCCCAAGGATTCAGCTTTGCATTATCTATTGCCTAGCCAACATTTTCACTAAATGTCTGAAAATATCATAAAATTAACATGTCTAACACTGAACTAATTATCTTTCCTTCTAACCCTTCCCCACTTTCAAACTTCTTTATTTCTGTCAGAGGCACAATCATTCAAAAAATCACAAAAGAAAACTAACCAGATCTATTAGAATCATAAAATATTGTGGGGGAGGAAAGAGGGAGAAAGAATGCACTAATCACCTCGTGAAAGAGAAACCAAATTGAAGTCACCCAATAATGCTCTCCCAGTTTCCCAGGATCCTAATCTGAGGATTTGCCATTTCTACTTTCACAATATTACTTCTCAACTCAATAAACTCTAAACTCCAATGGCTTCTTCTTATTTGTAACATACAATATAAAATCCCTTTTAGTTTTTAACATTTTACAAAGCCTGTTCCCAATTTATCTTTTTAACCTCTTTATACATTACTCTCTCTCCTGTGCTTTACAATCTAGGAAAACTAGTCTCTTGGTTTCTCACATACAATGCTTTATCTTCAGGCTGTCTGACATGCTTGGAAGTTACTACCTCCTTCAATTTTAATTCTGCCTCATAAAATCCTTTTTTCTTTTGAGATGCAATTCAAACATCATTTTCTGGATGAAAACTTTCCTGATCTTTCCAACAGTTAACACCCTCCTTTGTTAACCACTGTGTGGTTCAGAAATGGTGAGGGGTCACTATTTAATAAAAAAAAAGTTGGAGAGATCTCTAGAAGCAAAGCAAAGCTTATTATATATTTTCGGAGAAGGGCTTCCCACCCTTGGATCAGGCAATCGAAAGGAGGAAGCACCTCCTGTGGACAGGTGCTTTAATCCCTAACGCAAATACCCCTTCCCACCACTGACTCTCATCCTCATTGGCTGAGGATCTCACATTCTAAACTCGGAAACTACCCAAGAAATTGAACTTGACCAATAAGTACATAGTTGCCATATTTGATTGAAATTGGGAGAAAATAATGTCATGGGAGGATAACAGAAAGAGGACTTAGATCAATGGTCCTTGGATCAATGCTCAAAGTCCTTCAGGCCTACTCAAACTCTGAAGTAGATGAAACCTTACTCGATTTTCACAACTATCTTGAAAGCTCTCACCTCATCTAGTTCACTATTATACATTTAATTACTTTCGATATATTTGTATTTATGTACCTTATACATTATAAATTTATATATGTACTTGTTTCTGCAAGTAAAATGTAAGCTTGAATATTTTCCATTTAGTAAAATCTATCATTCCTTTTGTAGGATTATATATTTTTTCATGATAAATTATTCTTTTTTTTTTAAGTTTTTATCTTTTGCCCTTTAATATATTGTATTCTAAGATTTTTCTCTTCTTTGTAATTATTGCTGCTAAGTCTTATATACTTTGGTCTATGGCTTATGGTACTTAAACTTTTTCTTTCTTGGCCAATTCTAGTATTTTTTTTTAAAGACTTGGAAACTTTGGATTTTTAGCATTATTGGATGACTTAAATTTGGTTTCTCTTTCAGGACGTGATTAGTGCATTCTTTCTCCTTCTCCCTCCCACAATTTTTTTTTATGATTTTAATAGAGCTGGTCAATTTTCTTTTATGATTTCTTGAAATATATTTTATTTCATTTTCTGTTTGGTCATTTTTTTTTTTTCAGGAAGTCTGATGATTCTTATATTGTTTCTTCTTAACTAGTTTTCTGAGTCTGTTGTTCTTGATTGTAGACATATTTTCTTCTAATTTTTTTTCAATCTTTTGACTTTGTTTTAATATTTCTTATTGTCTCATACATTTATTAAGTTGTTTGTTCCTTTTTATTTTTTTAATGAGTCAACTACCTGAATAAGGTTCTTTTTTTTCTCCTAAATACTCATTTTCTAATTTTAGTTTTTAATCTCTTGTTTTATTTCTTTCAGACACTCTTTTAGTCCTTGTAGTTAAGCCATTTTTCCTCTCCTGAGACCCTGCTTGTAGCTGTTAAGGAATTACTTTCATCTACTGGGTTTACCTTTGAGGCAGTTAAGGTGGCACAATGGATAGAATGGGGGGCTTAGAGTTAGGCAAACCTGAGTTGAAATCTGGTCTCAGATACTTGTTAGCTTTCTAACCCTGGGAAAGCCACTTAATCACTGCCTGACTCAGTTTCCCCAACTGTGAAATGGAGATAATAACAGCATCTACCTACCAGCGTTATTATAAGGAGTAAACAAGATACTCTTTGTAAAACAGTACAGTGTCTGGAACATAGTAGGTGTTTCTTTTTTTTTTTTTCCCCTCTTCTTCTTTTTTTTTTTTTTTAAATAACTTTTTATTGACAGAATCTATTTCAAGGTAATTTTTTACAGCATTATCCCTTGCACTCACTTCTGTTCCGATTTTTTCCCTCCCTCCCTCCACCCTCTCCCCAGATGGCAAGCAGTCTTTTACATGTTGAATAGGTTACAGTATTTCCTAGATACAATATATGTGTGCAGAACCGAACAGTTTTCTTGTTGCACAGGGAGAATTGAATTCAGAAGGTATAAATAACCTGGGAAGGAAAACAAACATGCAAGCAGTTTATATTCATTTCCCAGTGTTCTTTCTTTGGGTGTAGCTGCTTCTGTCCACCTTGATCAATTGAAACTGAATTAGCTCTCTTTATCGAAGAGATCCACTTCCATGAGAATACATCCTCAAACAGTATCCTTGTTGAGGTAGATAATGATCTCCTGGTTCTGCTCATTTCACTTAGCATCAGTTCATTTAAGTCTCGCCAGTCCTCTCTGTATTCATCCCGCTGGTCATTCCTTACAGAACAATAATATTCCATAACGTTCATATACTACAATTTACTCAACCATTCTCCAATTGATGGACATCCATTCATTTTCCAGTTTCTAGCCACTACAAACAGGGCTGCCACAAACATTTTGGCACATACAGGTCCCTTTCCCTTTTGTAGTATCTCTTTGGGATATATGCCCAGTAGAAACACATAGTAGGTGTTTCTTTCTTTCTTTTTCTCTCCTAGTTTGTGGGCTTTTCCAAATTCAAAATATTTCTTTATTTTATTTTACTTTTTTAAGCATATGTTCTTGGCTTTGAATTTTGTGCTTGGGATATTTACCCTATGATGCTTTGGGATAGGCTGAATGGGACAAGTAATCTGGATGCTGTGGCTTCTATCTTCCTCAATGGGGTGGCCTGTAGTAGACCTTGTCTTTCTTATCTTTTCTCTTATAGTGGTCCACAACAAGCTCTGGCCAGAGCTGACCTGGCTCTGTCTCTTATTGGAAAGTACTCTCCTAGTACTCTGAGACATACACACTAGGTTATATACCTTGCTCAATGGCCCGTAGGTCCTGGTTTTATCCTTTCTTCTATTTTTGACTAGCCAGGATTAGAATATGGCTCCAGTTTCCCTCTTTAGTGGCACTTGACCTGACTTGCCACCTGCCTCCCCACTTTCCCCCTTCTTCTGCTTTTGGTTCCAATATAGAATCAGTTCTCTAAGGGATCTTGTGTTGTTTTTTTCTGTCTTACCTCCCCCCCTCAGCTCCAGGGATTTCTACATTTACCTGAATTTGAACTAGGTTCCCTGGCTTTGTTTCTCTCTGTCAACCTTCACAGCTTGCATTTATATGGCTGTGTTCTTTTTATGTAGTCTGGTAGATATCATATTGGACTTCCTCAGTTTCCTTTTTTTTTTTTTTTTTTTGTAAAATTTGTAAAATGTTGTAAACTTTGTAAAATTGGGAATGATAATAGCATTAGTCTTAAATTTCCTATTCTGAGGATCAAATGAGATAATATATTTAAGTGCTTTGCAAATCTTAAAGCTCTATATAAATGTGAGATATTATTATGATTATTCTTTTTTCTCATCTTATATTTTTTGAGGTTCAAAATGGAAATGGTTTTGAGACAAATTACTATGCTACTATTACTATTTTATGTCTTGTGTCTGATAGACTACTAATTTTTTTAATTGAATAAATATATGGGTTATAAAGTCTTGCTTAAATCATCTTCAAGACAACTCCAGTAGCCGACCAGACAATAGGTATGTAATTTATCCCATTCCCTTGGGGTTTTTTATTTTTTCATTAGATCTCTACTTTGAGAGCTTTTCATTCCATAGACTTTGGAAGTTATATGGGTTTGGTTTGGCAACATCTATTGTAAATGTTCCTAAATTTTTATAAGTCGACATTATTTGGGCAATTTGCAATCATTTGGTCTGTAATCATGAGCTGTCTATTGCTCTCAGTGATATTTTAGGGTTTTCTTCTTTTTTTGCAGTATAGGAATCTGTTTTCTGCTATATTATGCGGTCTATTGATCATTTCTTTCAAGATAGTTAATAGGGCAGAAATTTTTACAACCTGCAGTGATATATGTTATTCAATTTCTACTACTTCCTTGCAAAACCTTCACAGAACAAATCTGAGTTTCTTTTTTCTTTTTTTTTTTTTTTGCTGAGGCAATCGGGTTAAGCAACTTGCCCAAAGTCACACAGCTAGGGAGTGTTAAGAACCTGAGAGCAGATTTGAACTCAGGTCCTCCTGACTTTAGGGCTGGTGCTCTATCCACTGCACCATCTAACTGCCCCTAAATCTGGGTTCTTAATAATGAACTTTTAATTTCTGATAGCAATGTTTTTATAAACAAATCTATATGACAACCATTTAAATCTGTTTCTTTGTTGACATATTGTTGGTTGAGTGCATATAGATGTTACCCAAAAAGAGCATTTTGGTTCCATTTTTGGATATTACTTGTTTCCTCAGCTTCACCTGGAAGCAAACTAATATCAGACATAATTAATAAACCAAGTAGCATATATCTATTGTTAGCCTTTACTATTGAGAAGTGGTGTCCATTTATTTCAGAAGTATTTCTGAAATAACATCTATCAGTCTTCTTTCTCTTTAAAAAAATTTTTTTTTTTTAGCATGCTAAGGGGCTGGCCACTGAGTAATCCATTCACAAAGTGATGCTAATTCAATTTCTAAGTGGAAGATACTAGGAGTCTGTTTCTGAGAAAGTGATAGTTTATAGCAAGTGCATTAGAGAGATTGTGGAGTATGTAAAGAACTTCTGAAAATGGTTCTGTCTGCTAATCATATGATAAACAAGAGCCATTTTGAATGACTGGGGTAGTATACAAAAAGTTCAAATGAGCAAAGCTGTTTTGACTTTTCTTTGACTTCTTGATGGATAGCACCTTATAAGAGAAAAAACTGTCTAGAAGAGGTCTCAGTACTTCTCCCCAGCCAAGGCTATCATATGGCTTCATAAATATAGTCCTCAGTTCATTTGCCTTGGAATTTCTCTTTCCTTCTCTTTTTTCTTTCCTTCTTTTCCCCCCTTCATTCCTTCGTTCTTTTGCTCATTCATTCCTTCATTCCTTTCTTTCTCTCTCCCTCCCTCTCTCTCTCTCTCTTTTTCCTTCCTTACTTTTCCTCCCTCCCTCTTTTCCCTCTTTCTCTTTCTTCTTTCCTGCTCTTCCTTCTTTCCCTCCCTCCCACCCTCCTTTCCCTTTCTCACTCCTACTCTCCTTTCCCTTTCTCCCTTCCCTCCCTTCTTTCTGGCTCTTCCTTCCTCCCTTCCCTCCCTCATTTCCCTTTCTCTTTCCCACCCTCCTTTCACTCCTTACTCCCTCTCTCCTTCTCTCCCTTCCTCCTTCCCACCCTTGTTGAAATATACGGGAGCCACCTGACAATGGCTGCTGGAGATCC
>NW_026262045.1:0-8991 GCF_016432865.1 Antechinus flavipes | reverse complement strand
CTCTCTCCTTCTCTCCCTTCCTCCTTCCCACCCTTGTTGAAATATACGGGAGCCACCTGACAATGGCTGCTGGAGATCCAACCCAGAATGGACTGAACTCAGGTTTTCTGGTGATCCTTAGTTGTAAGCCAGATCCTTTTTTCTCGAAATTATCCTATTCCAAGCACTCTGATCTTACAATGAAGAAGGTCAGGAGTCTTTTGTCATCCTGACTGCACCTCCAAAGTATAGATTTGTTTCTTTCTGCACCCTTACCATATTTTCTCCTTCACTTTAGAGGTCTGAAATTGGACTGTAACATCCCTGGTGACTTCCTCTGGGTATCTTTTTCAGTAGATGATCTATGGCTTCTTTCATACTCTATTTTACCTTCATATTCAGGAATGTAGAAGAAATTTACTAGAGACTTCCATGAAAGATAGAATCCAAGGTTTTTCATTGTAGAACTCATGGATTCTCATAATGTTAAATGCAGTCTCTTCGATTTGTTTTCCACCTCAGCATTTTCCATTGTGACATTGTATATTGTTTTCCATTCTTTTTCCTTTTGGCTTTTTCTTTTATTTCTTAAAGCATCATTAGCTTCTAACTTCTTAGTTCTAATTGGTAAGGAAATATTCTCCTCAATGGGCCTCTACATTTCCTGTTCAATTTGTCAAATTCTGATTTGTAAGGCATTTTTCTCCTCTATTGTTGGGGGCCGGGCCAGGTCACAGGAAAATGGGAAACCACAACAGAGACTGCCTCTTCCAGCTTCCCCTAGCCTGACGGGGCTTCGGACGTCTCCGGCCCTCCCCGTGGAGACGGGAGGAGGGAATCACCAGACAGAGAGCCGAGGTTGATAGAACAGTGATGTTTATTGATGCTACAAGTCAGCCGTGTCTCCCCAAACCACCCCGTGCCGCTCTTTTTTATAGCCCTTATCCTTCCTCATTACTGTACACCAATCGGGACAGAGAGTCCTCCCCAATCCCTCCCCGAAAGGAGGAGCCTAACCTTACTGTGCCTCCCCTCTCCCCCAACCTGTCCAGACTCCACCACACTATCAGCGCCACCTTGGTAGTCCATGGATACAGGTTAGGGTGGGCCTGACACAAAGGCGTCTCAACTCATCCCAGGAGGGTCAGGTCCAGAGCCTCTTACAACTCCCCCTTTTTGTTTTTTATTGGGTACAAAATATCCGCTTTAAGAGCTTCAAGAGCAGCACGGATGGTTTTTAGGAGAATTGAAAGAATGCAAGGTAATAGACAGAATGTAAGCATCAACAATCCGATTCCAATGAATCCAATTGTAATCCAATGAACTAGATCTGTCAAATTCACACCTTTGAACCAAGAGGTAAATCCCTTCGAGATTTCCTCATTCCATTCTTTGACAAAAACAATAGAAGCATTTTGCATAGCAGAAATAATAAGATCAAGAGCTGTCAATTCACTAGTAACATTTGTAACATAAGTAGCATTTCTTAACACATCTTCAAAATATTGATATAAAGTAGAGTTAAAAGGAACAGGGGTAACACACACGGGATAATATTTATAATGACATTGCATTCTCATATAGCGGAGCATCAAAGCTTGTTGATGTACAACCACTTGCAAAACCTCAGTTGTTTGTGCTATTCTAGCTAACAGAGCACTGTCTATCTGTTCTTGATGTTTCCAAGCTTGTCCATTCTCAACCATAAATTGTTGTAACGAAGCGGCTACAAAACTTATCTGATTTTGTATATTATGTATCTGTATTTCTTCTATAACATTGAGAGCCAAATTCACTACTGACAATGCAGCTGCTAGTTCTCCTTCTCTTTTCTGTCTACTTAATCTTCCAATTAATTCATCAGAAATAGAAGTAGCAAAATCATCAGCTTGAACAGGATGAATAGTGTAGGGAGGAACTCTAAGAAGGAATACAGCATAACCTATGTAATTCTCATTAAGTCTATTAGTAATTAAGGGATTGTTACATTGAATCACATATCCACCCTCCACCTGAGTAATGTTAGGGTGCCTACATAACATAAAGGCTGCATTATCTAACGTAAAAACTTGTCCTTTAAATTCATAACAGAGAGTACTATTTTCTCCATAATTTCTATGGCAGGTAGAATTTTTGTTTTGAAATACCTCTAACCATTGTCCAAGAGACAAATCCCTATGTAATGGATTAAAAAGATTCACAGAAATATTTACACCGTATAAGGCCAATCCTATTTTCCATAGCTGAGTTTGTGGAATATCCTCCACCACCGGGGAAGGGGCTACTAAAACGGAAGTGGAGGTGGTATTTCTATCCCAAAAAATTAATTTCTCCTCTCCAATGTTATAAATCCCACCAATTTGTCCTGTAGAACAACTAACCATAGGGGTAAATACTATTCCATCTGCATCATGGGCACATGGAGGAAGATAGGATTGCCTTATGTGTGACACATTAACCGGGTCCTTATGTGGGATTGCTAACAATTCAACATCTAATGAACTAGTAAAATTATTGAGATCCCGATCTCTGTGGAATCCTTGAGAAGTTTTCCATGATGTCAAAAGAATATAATACTCTAAAACATTTGAGCTATTTGTATCATAATATACACAGATAGGAGCATAGCGAGTGTGGAAAGTTAGGGTACCATTGTAAGTCTTATTTGTGAATGCGATTGGGGAATCTAACCAAGGGCCGTCAAGAAAAGAAGCATTACCACGCACAATTAATGGAAGGGGTTGATGACGCCATGTCATCATTTGGAAAACAGGCAAATTTGGAGTAACAGCCCAATAATTGGCTGCCTCTCTGGTGGTTACAATATCTTTCCATTTCAATGTATGGGGAACCATAGGGGCGGCGATAGCAACATCAGTCAGGATGCTAGCCAAAAAGCCTATGATTAATTTCCATGCTGCTCTGCTGGATGGAGTTTTTCTCCTGCCTCTACGTCCCCTCTTGCGAAGTCTCTTCTTTCCTCCCCTCCGTCTCTGCGTCAGAGGTCGTCGACGGCGTTTGCTGGACTTCTCTGACATTTCGCAACGGGATCCATCTCTTTTCTCCTCCATTCTCACCTGTAGAGACACAAAGATATCCTCTGCCTCTCACAAGGACCTTGTGAGGGCCATTCCAATTTCCTTTCTCATCTTTCCACCACACAGTACTGCCCTCTAGGCAAGTCCGTGGGTGTAACTCATTGTCTTGTTTTGTATGATTGTCATTTCTAATTGGGGAAGTAATGTAAAATTTCATGGCTGGTGTTGTACCATCCTCTCTGACTTGTAGATAGTTCAGAGTAAATACTGCTTTGGCGACTTGAGCTCTAGTCAGCCTTCCAGCCACTCCCCCTTTTTGTTTAATGAGCGTGCGCTTTAGGGATTGATTAGCACGCTCCACTATTGCTTGTCCTGTAGGGTTATAAGGAATACCTGTAATATGATGAATGGCAAACTCATCAAGAAAAGCCTTAAAGCCTCGAGAAGTATATGCAGGGCCATTATCAGTTTTTAAAGTGAGGGGTACCCCTACAACTGCAAAACATTCTAACATATGTTGTATTACACTTTTTGTGGCCTCACTGTTCTGTAGAGTTGCCATTATAAAGCCAGAAAATGTATCCACAGTTACATGAATCAAAGAAGATTGAAAGTGAGTAACATCCATTTGCCAAAGAGAATTTGGTAGATCACCTCGAGGGTTAGAAGTAGATTCTCGAGGAGGGGGCCCAAAAGGAATACAGGCAGTACAGCGTTTGACTATCTGACGGGCTTGATCCCGGGAAATACCATATAACCGATGTAAAGATCGTGCAGAAAGGTGGAATTGAGAATGAGCTAACTCAGGGGCTAAGTACCATATAGCTGTGACAGGAGATGAAAGGGAAGAATCCACTATAGAATTGCCCTGAAATATAGGCCCACATTGTGAGGTGTGAGATCTAATATGAAGAACATATATAGGTTCCTTTCTAGCAAGGAGTAAGCTTTGAACTTGTTTGAACAGTTCCTTAATAGAAGAACTTGACATATCTAACTCAGCATCAGCTATATGTTGAAGAGCATTAGCACAATATAGACTGTCAGTGATTAAATTGAAGGCCTCATGAGGTAATAACCTCAATGCAAAACAAATGGCTGCTAGCTCATTCTTTTGAGCAGAAGAGAAAGGAGTCTGTATCACTTCTAATATTTTCTTTTCAGGAATATACACAGCAGCTCTATTGGCTTTAGTGGCATCTGTAAACACATTTACACCATCTACTGGGTATTGTGAAAGGGGACTTTTAGATAAGGTCATGGGCATCTCTTTCCATCCCCGAATGATGGGGGGAAGAGGTGAAGAGGTGAATGTATGGGTGATATATATTACTGCCCAAGCTTCATATTCTTGAGCTAACTCTCTAAGAACTTCTGAAGGAGTTGATGAGTAAATGATTGGGCGTTTCCCAAAAAGTTGTACACACCTTTCACTAGCTTTCATTACTATTGCTGCTTGTGATTCTTGGCGGTCTCTTAAACATTTCTTCACCTTGCTTCCATTTACCCATTCTAAAACTCCACATGATTGAAAAAGGACAGCAATCATTCCTTCATTATTGAATACAGTCAACCCTATTGGTTCTTTTATATCAACACGTGTAAGGGTTTGTGGAGCTCTCTGTTCTATAATATCTAAGACCCTTAAAGCATCCTTAGACCATTCTCGGGGTGAATTTAAGTTTGAATCTCCTTTAAGAATTGCATAGAGAGGTTCCATCTCTTGATCTGTTATAGGAATCAAGGTCCTTATCCACTGGATCGAACCTATCAATTTTTGGAAGTCATTAAGTGTCTTTACCTTTTCCAAGGCCATTCTGGGAATTTGCTTAGATACTTGATTCCCATTAATCTGATGGCCTAAATACTGAAAATTTAATCCTTTCTGAATCTTTTCTGGGGCTACCTGAAGGTGATTCTTATTTAATGCTATAATAGTTTGTTCTAATATTTCATCTATAATCTTTTGTTGAGGATGTGAGATCAATACATCATCCATGTAATGGATTATCTTTGCTGTAGGAAATCTCTCTCTAATAGGGGCAAGAATAGCAGCTACATACATTTGACACAAGGTAGGGCTATTAGCCATTCCTTGAGGGAGCACTTTGAATTGATAGCGCTCTGCGGGGGATTCCAAATTAATAGAAGGAACAGAAAATGCAAATTTTTCACAATCATCTGGATGTAAAGGAATTGAGAAGAAACAATCTGCTATATCTATTATAATAATTTTCCATCCCCTTGGAATAGCAGTAGGTGAAGGTAGACCAGGTTGAAGTGCACCAAATGGCACCACTGCCTCATTCACCTTCCTTAAATCTATTAACATTCTCCATTTCCCTGATTTCTTTTGGATGACAAATACTGGAGAATTATAGGGGCTTGTTGATGGTTCAATATGTTTCTCCTTTAGTAAGTTTTGAACTATCTCATGGAGGGCTTGTAACTTCTGTTCTGTTAGGGGCCACTGGTCCACCCATATAGGTTGATTATGTTTCCATTTTTAGGGGATAGCCCTCGCTTTCCATGTGGCCCCAATTAGTTTAAATGATGATCTTCAGTACTCAGTTGCGCCCCCATACTATTCAAGACATCCCGTCCCCATAAATTTACAGGAAGCCCAGTCACACAGAGTGGTTTGAAAACACCTTGTCTATCCTCATACTCCCATCTCAAATATCTTGGAGTTGTATATGCAACCTGGAGACCACCTACTCCACTTATTGGCTGAAGTCTTCGTCTCTTTTCCCATTCTAAAGGCCAATCTTCCTCTCTTATTACTGAAACATCTGCTCCAGTATCCAACATGCCCTCTATGTGACGTCCTTCTACCCGTAGTGTAATCATAGGACGGTCTGCTGTGATTTGCTGTACCCAATTTATTAAAGTTCTAGGAGTTGTATTTACATAATTCTTATCTATCCATGGAAGTGGAATGGCCTTTGCTATTTCCTTTTCATATGTTATCTCAATTGGCCATGCATGAGGATTCGTAATCCAAATATCTTTTTCTCCTGGATTTAGTAATTGACTATGTACAATAATAGAAGGAAAGTATTCAGACCCAATAACTAACCGAGGGTAATTTTGTTCAATTACTTTTACAGTGACCGTGCTCCATGGAGAGAGCTCAATCAGAGGTTCACTTAATGCAATTATCTCTCCCCTTGCCTGGGTCGAAAAGGTTCTGCTTGGGGGCGGAGTCTGCCGGGACGGCTCATCCCCCCCTGGCCTCCCGGTCTCCCGTTTCCCGCCCTCTGTCTCTGTCCTGACCTACAATATCTAGCAATATGTCCTGATTTTCCACAGGAGTAGCACTGTATCCCCTTCTTTAATTGTGTACAAGCTGATCTAAAATGGCCTGACTTCCCACAATTAAAACATTTCCTCTCATCTGTTGTTCTTTGCACTCCTTTCACAAGATTTGCCATTGTCTCAGTGAGCATAGTCACAGGATCCTTCTCTGGAATGTCCAATAATTTATCAATCAACTCCTCAAGAGTAGGACTAGGTGGGAGAGAAGCCAAAACTGGTTTGTATTCAGGACGGAGACCCTCCTTAATCAGTTGTAAAGTTAACTGAGGACTAGCTCCAGTTTTTCCAAATGTACTCTCTACTCTAGATATAAACTGTAGAGGCTTAAAGTTGTTGGGGGCCGGGCCAGGTCACAGGAAAATGGGAAACCACAACAGAGACTGCCTCTTCCAGCTTCCCCTAGCCTGACGGGGCTTCGGACGTCTCCGGCCCTCCTCGTGGAGACGGGAGGAGGGAATCACCAGACAGAGAGCCGAGGTTGATAGAACAGTGATGTTTATTGATGCTACAAGTCAGCCGTGTCTCCCCGAACCACCCCGTGCCGCTCTTTTTTATAGCCCTTATCCTTCCTCATTACTGTACACCAATCGGGACAGAGAGTCCTCCCCAATCCCTCCCCGAAAGGAGGAGCCTAACCTTACTGTGCCTCCCCTGTCCCCCAACCTGTCCAGACTCCACCACACCATCAGCGCCACCTTGGTAGTCCATGGATACAGGTTAGGGTGGGCCTGACACAAAGGCGTCTCAACTCATCCCAGGAGGGTCAGGTCCAGAGCCTCTTACAACTCCCCCTTTTTGTTTTTTATTGGGTACAAAATATCCGCTTTAAGAGCTTCAAGAGCAGCACGGATGGTTTTTAGGAGAATTGAAAGAATGCAAGGTAATAGACAGAATGTAAGCATCAACAATCCGATTCCAATGAATCCAATTGTAATCCAATGAACTAGATCTGTCAAATTCACACCTTTGAACCAAGAGGTAAATCCCTTCGAGATTTCCTCGTTCCATTCTTTGACAAAAACAGTAGAGGCATTTTGCATAGCAGAAATAATAAGATCAAGAGCTGTTAATTCACTAGTAACATTTGTAACATAAGTAGCATTTCTTAACACATCTTCAAAATATTGATATAAAGTAGAGTTAAAAGGAACAGGGGTAACACACACGGGATAATATTTATAATGACATTGCATTCTCATATAGCGGAGCATCAAAGCTTGTTGATGTACAACCACCTGCAAAACCTCAGTTGTTTGTGCTATTCTAGCTAACAGAGCACTGTCTATCTGTTCTTGATGTTTCCAAGCTTGTCCATTCTCAACCATAAATTGTTGTAACGAAGCGGCTACAAAACTTATCTGATTTTGTATATTATGTATCTGTATTTCTTCTATAACATTGAGAGCCAAATTCACTACTGACAATGCAGCTGCTAGTTCTCCTTCTCTTTTCTGTCTACTTAATCTTCCAATTAATTCATCAGAAATAGAAGTAGCAAAATCATCAGCTTGAACAGGATGAATAGTGTAGGGAGGAACTCTAAGAAGGAATACAGCATAACCTATGTAATTCTCATTAAGTCTATTAGTAATTAAGGGATTGTTACATTGAATCACATATCCACCCTCCACCTGAGTAATGTTAGGGTGCCTACATAACATAAAGGCTGCATTATCTAACGTAAGAACTTGTCCTTTAAATTCATAACAGAGAGTACTATTTTCTCCATAATTTCTATGGCAGGTAGAATTTTTGTTTTGAAATACCTCTAACCATTGTCCAAGAGACAAATCCCTATGTAATGGATTAAAAAGATTCACAGAAATATTTACACCGTATAAGGCCAATCCTATTTTCCATAGCTGAGTTTGTGGAATATCCTCCACCACCGGGGAAGGGGCTACTAAAACGGAAGTGGAGGTGGTATTTCTATCCCAAAAAATTAATTTCTCCTCTCCAATGTTATAAATCCCACCAATTTGTCCTGTAGAACAACTAACCATAGGGGTAAATACTATTCCATCTGCATCATGGGCACATGGAGGAAGATAGGATTGCCTTATGTGTGACACATTAACCGGGTCCTTATGTGGGATTGCTAACAATTCAACATCTAATGAACTAGTAAAATTATTGAGATCCCGATCTCTGTGGAATCCTTGAGAAGTTTTCCATGATGTCAAAAGAATACAATACTCTAAAACATTTGAGCTATTTGTATCATAATATACACAGATAGGAGCATAGCGAGTGTGGAAAGTTAGGGTACCATTGTAAGTCTTATTTGTGAATGCGATTGGGGAATCTAACCAAGGGCCGTCAAGAAAAGAAGCATTACCACGCACAATTAATGGAAGGGGTTGATGACGCCATGTCATCATTTGGAAAACAGGCAAATTTGGAGTCCCTGTTCGGGCGCCAGTTGTTGGGGGCCGGGCCAGGTCACAGGAAAATGGGAAACCACAACAGAGACTGCCTCTTCCAGCTTCCCCTAGCCTGACGGGGCTTCGGACGTCTCCGGCCCTCCTCGTGGAGACGGGAGGAGGGAATCACCAGACAGAGAGCCGAGGTTGATAGAACAGTGATGTTTATTGATGCTACAAGTCAGCCGTGTCTCCCCGAACCACCCCGTGCCGCTCTTTTTTATAGCCCTTAT
>NW_026262044.1:0-8990 GCF_016432865.1 Antechinus flavipes | reverse complement strand
CCTATTTTCCATAGCTGAGTTTGTGGAATATCCTCCACCACCGGGGAAGGGGCTACTAAAACGGAAGTGGAGGTGGTATTTCTATCCCAAAAAATTAATTTCTCCTCTCCAATGTTATAAATCCCACCAATTTGTCCTGTAGAACAACTAACCATAGGGGTAAATACTATTCCATCTGCATCATGGGCACATGGAGGAAGATAGGATTGCCTTATGTGTGACACATTAACCGGGTCCTTATGTGGGATTGCTAACAATTCAACATCTAATGAACTAGTAAAATTATTGAGATCCCGATCTCTGTGGAATCCTTGAGAAGTTTTCCATGATGTCAAAAGAATACAATACTCTAAAACATTTGAGCTATTTGTATCATAATATACACAGATAGGAGCATAGCGAGTGTGGAAAGTTAGGGTACCATTGTAAGTCTTATTTGTGAATGCGATTGGGGAATCTAACCAAGGGCCGTCAAGAAAAGAAGCATTACCACGCACAATTAATGGAAGGGGTTGATGACGCCATGTCATCATTTGGAAAACAGGCAAATTTGGAGTCCCTGTTCGGGCGCCAGTTGTTGGGGGCCGGGCCAGGTCACAGGAAAATGGGAAACCACAACAGAGACTGCCTCTTCCAGCTTCCCCTAGCCTGACGGGGCTTCGGACGTCTCCGGCCCTCCTCGTGGAGACGGGAGGAGGGAATCACCAGACAGAGAGCCGAGGTTGATAGAACAGTGATGTTTATTGATGCTACAAGTCAGCCGTGTCTCCCCGAACCACCCCGTGCCGCTCTTTTTTATAGCCCTTATCCTTCCTCATTAGCAGCAGTTTGTACATGAGACCATGGACTGGACCCTGCATCGAGTGTATTTTGGACTGATATAAGAGACTTTGGGAATGGTTGATGACTGACTGTTAAACCTTGCCTGGATCATCTATTACTGTGTGCTTAAGATTTGGGATGGGATTTGTTAAAACTGTGTAATTATTGCTGTTATGTTTGAGGGATTTTTAGGAAATGCTACTGTATTAGCCTGTTATGTATAGGGATTTTGATTCACTCTTGGGATTTATATGGGCAATGGTCATTCGATAATTCCTTTCCATGAGAAAAAAAAAGGGGGGGGAGGAAGAGATAGAACATTGGGGAACCTGGTATATATTTTTTCAAAATACCTGAAAGAATGGGAACGCCCAGCTTCTATTCACTTTGCCTTAAGCACTTTTGCCCCACCCCCTATCTCACTAGTTCAGATTGAATTTGGATGCTTTAGTCTTAGAATCCCTTATTTTGTTAAAACCTCAACATCAACGAGCCCATCGGAGGCTCACTGAGATTTAATGACCAATTGCTAAAAGAGCCTTGGTACCAACGGGTCAGGTCTAGGCTATGCCCCCCCTTTCAGCAGGCAGTGGTCTAGCCAATGACGGGATTAGTGTGACCCCAGGTGGTGGATGCTTTGAGGTTGACTTATTATTTTTTAATTTTGGAGCCATGGCAGTAAGACCACGCAAGTGCCATGACGGGCAACCTCGAGAGGTCAGGCCACGCACTTAAGACAGGGTTCGGCATGGCGTACCCCCGAGTTGGTATGGCTGACCCCGATGACCTAAGACAGCATTTGGTGGCATGCATCCTCCTTTCCAATGATTGGTGATACTAAGACATTGTAACATTGGTTGTGTGTCAACACTCGCTCCCCACAACCGGAAGCCGGTCACATAGCCTAAGTCAGGCCTCCCACCCGTGCATAAATAAAAAATAAAGGGGGATATGCCAGAGACCGTGTCCTTGGGATCAGAGAGCTACATGCCCTGGGAATCAAAGAGCAAAGAAGAATACACTTTCCCACACATTCTGAAACTAGTCATCCCTAACTCCTGAGACAAGATAATGTGTGTTCCAGGAAATTGGCCCTATCAGCCCAGGTGCGAGATAGCGACCAGGCTCCAGGATGTCTGCCATACATCTGGTGTAACATTTCTTTTAATTTACAACCCCCTACTCAGAAACTGTATTTAACCAAACTTTCTTCACTCATTAAACTGAGACTTTGTTTCACCCCAACTGGTCTCCCTCCTCATTTCTAACCCCATTACTTTTCAGGCATAGCCTTACAGACAAATGCCAGCCTCAGGGCCCACACTCTGATGACCTGCAGGACGGGTCACTTTTCCATACCAGTCTAAAATGAATGGAGCCCAGCCATTGTATAAAGCAGTTATGAGGAGGCTAGAGGAGGAGAACAGGCAGGGGAGAGAGAATTCCATTGGAATTAGAGATGGCACGCAGTAGTCACTTCAGCTGCTCCAGCTGTTTTTGTCTTCATGGCCTCCTCCTTTCTTTTCTGAGGGAAGAGCTCCAGGCTAACTGGACATCCTCAGTATCCTCAGGCCAGGAGCTGGGACTGGATCTAGATACGGGACCTGACCTTATACACAGATGGGTTTGGCAATCATTTTCTCTGTAGCTCTCTACCAACATCCTTCCAACTCATCCACTTTTTTTGATGATTTTTTAAACTTTTTAAACTTGTATTTGATGTCTTGTTACCAGAGTTACATGGGGGCACATGTTCGGACAATTTTCCTGGTTTCTGTATTTCTCCATGTCCTTTTTTCTTTACAGAAAACTGCGGTGAATTTAAAAGTGGAAGCTCTACTGAAAAAAAAAATTATGTGGACCTGGAGGAATAAGTAAGTCAGCATTCTGCAGCCAGTGGGAGTTCTGTTTGGTTTGTCTTTCTTTCTTTCTGTCTGTCTTTCTTTCTTTTTTTTAATTTAAATTTTATTTTATTTAATAATAACTTTGTATTGACAGAATCCATGCCAGGGTAATTTTTTACAACGTTATTCCTTGCACTCGCTTATGTTTCGTTTTTTCCCCTCCCTCCCTCCACCCCCCCCAAGATGGCAAGCAGTTCTATATATGTTAAATATGTTGCAGTATATCCTAGATACAATACATATTTGCAGAACCGAACAGTTCTCCCGCTGCACAGGGAGAATTGGATTCAGAAGGTAAAAATAACTCGGGAAGAAAATCAAAAATGCAAATAGTTCACATTCGTTTCCCAGTGTTCCTTCTTTGGGTGTAGCTGTTTCTGTCCATCATTTATCCACTGAAACTCAGTTAGGTCTCTTTGTCATAGAAATCCACTTCCATCAGAATACATCCTCATACAATATCGTTGTCGAAGTGTATAATGATCTCCTGGTTCTGCTCATCTCACTTAGCCTCAGTCCATGTAGGTCTCTCCAAACCTCTGTATTCATCCTGCTGGTCATTCCTTACAGAGCAATAATATTCCATAACATTCATATACCACAATTTACTCAACCATTCTCCAATGGATGGGCATCCATTCATTTTCCAGTTTCTAGCCACTACAAACAGGGCTGCTACAAACATTTTGGCACATACAGGTCCCTTTCCCTTTTTTAGTATCTCTTTGGGATATAAGCCCAGAAGTAGCACTGCTGGATCAAAGGGTATGCATAGTTTGATAACTTTTTGGGCATAATTCCAGATTGCTCTCCAGAATGGTTGGATTTGTTCACAACTCCACCAACAATGCATCAGTGTCCCCGTTTCCCCGCATCCCCTCCAACATTCATCATAATTTTTTCCTGTCATCTTAGCCAATCTGACAGGTGTGTAGTGGTATCTCAGAGTTGTCTTAATTTGCATTTCTCTGATCAATAGTGATTTGGAACACTCTTTCATGTGAGTGGTAATAGTTTCAATTTCATCCTCTGAAAATTGTCTGTTCATATCCTTTGACCATTTATCAATTGGAGAATGGCTTGATTTTTTATAAATTTGAGTCAGTTCTCTTTATATTTTGGAAATGAGGCCTTTATCAGAACCTTTAATTGTAAAGATGTTTTCCCAGTTTGTTGCTTCCATACTAATCTTGTTTGCATTTGTTCTGTTTGTACAAAGGCTTTTTAATTTGATATAATCAAAATTTTCTATTTTGTGATCAGTAATGGTCTCTAGTTCATCTTTGATCACAAATTTCTTTCTCCTCCACAAGTCTGAGAGATAAACTATCCTATGTTCCTCTAATTTATTTATAATCTCGTTCTTTATGCCTCGGTCATGGACCCATTTTGATCTTGGTATGTGGTGATAAGTGTGGGTCCTTGGAAAGACTTGTTTTCAATGATGGAGTGAAATGACCAGAAGCAAGAGGAGATTGTTCACTGTAAGAGCAATAGTGTTCAAGGGAAAACTCTGAATTAAGACATTTACTCATATCACCAACAAAGAATCTATAAAGGACACTGTTATCCATATCCTGATAAAAAACTGATAAACAGAAATACATGTTTTGTGATTTGACACATATACATATTACATACATATACTTAAGTTTAATGGAAGCTTTCTGGAGGATGAGTTGGGGAGGGAAGGAGAAGAAAAATTGCATAGTGCTAAGCAGAGAACAGAGGAAAACTCAGAAGAAAATGCAGAAAAACCGGGTAGCTTTGAAAACAATGTGTAATGCTTATTATAGTTTCAAAAAAAAGGAAACTGTTAAAGGGAAATTCATGTTGTATTGAATCTTGTTTTCATGGTGTGTCCAATACATTAAAAAATGTTCTTTTTTTGTTTTTGTAGGTATTAAAGTTTAAAATGAATAAAAGCTTTTTAAAAAGTAAACATAATTAACAAAAATTACAAAAAAATATTGATAACAAACTAAGTCACTATATAACCGACAGGGGGCATTAGCCTGACACCACTGTTTTTGTGGAAGATTGTCTTTTATGAGATGAAATTGTCAATAATCCAGTTACTTGAAAGGAAAGCTCTTAAGATCATTCTATCTTTCTACTTCCCCCTGCCCTATCTGTTGATTTACATGTTTCCCCAGGGACAGCCCCAGAGGCTCAGACCCAGATAAATGCCAGCTCATGGGTGAGGTCTCTGCTTAGCAGCATACAAGGCCAGGGGAGGAGATGGGGGCCCAGGCTCAGCTCCTCTGCTCTCTGCTGCTCTGGATCTCAGGTGAGGGATCCTGCACATGCTCCATTGCTTTCTGGCCATCTCTGGGATGTGTCTGGGGGAAGATAGGAGAGAGAAAGAAGATTCGGCCCATTCCCTTTTCCTTGTTCTTCCTGAACTGAAAGTCCAGGACAATGAAATCATATGGATCATGTTCTGTCTTTTCTTTTTGATTCCAGGTTCCAGGGGGGCCATTGTGGTGACTCAGTCTCCAGAATTTTTGTCAGTGTCTCCAGGAGAGAGGGTCACCATTAACTGCAAGACCAGCTCCAGTATTAGTAATTACTTACATTGGTACCAACAGAAGCCAGGGGAGGCTCCCAAGCTCCTAATTTATCATTCAACCAACCTACAAACTGGGATCCCTGCCCGGTTCAGTGGCAGTGGGTCTGGGACAGATTTCTCCCTCACAATCAGCAAAGTGGAGGCTGAGGACGCTGCAGTCTATTACTGTCAGAAGTGGAATAACTCTCCTCCCACAGTGATACAGCCCCGAGCAAAAATCTGCCCAGCAGCTGCTCCAGGAGGCATCAGGGCCCCAGGGGCCTCTCCTTCCCCTCAGCTGGGACGGGGCAGCTTCTCTGGGCTGCCTCAGGGGGAGGTTTCTGTGTCTCAGAGGAAGATGCTGGGGCTGTGATGAGTTCTGAGCTTGATTCCTTTCCCAGCCAAGAATCATGAGGTGACACAATCCATATAATTCCCATCCCAAGTAGGGCTTGTCTAACCCATATGTGATCGTCCGTCCCCTTTCCAAATCTTCAAACAGTCTTCGTGTAGCCGTTCCTGGAAGAAGTCTAGTATGGGCGGCCAGACTCCCAATAGAGGTCATTGATGCGGTGGATCGAGCCTCATTGTCATGAATTCCATTGCAGCCTGAGATCCTTTTCCGTTGTGTGATTCTGGACACGTCACTTAACCTTTGTCTCAGTCTTCTAGGGTTGTTGAGAGAATCACGTGCGATGATGACTGTAAAGTGCCTCTCACTGCGCCTGACACTTTGAGCTATTATTCTTATGATGGCGCCTCCAGGACCGGATCATCAATTGTACTTGGATGTAGTTCTCTCTGCCAGGGAGGCTGTTCTTAGATTGAGCCTAAACTCGGCCTCTCTGCCCCTTCCCCGCTTTGCTCTCATTTCTGGGCTTTGGTACCAGACAGAACATGTGACCCCCTCCTCCTTGTCACAGCCCTTTTGATGCTTGAAGGCCGTCACTCCCTACCCCATATCAGGCGCGGCTCCTCTGCAGAGTCAGTTTGTTGGACTGTGTTTATTTGTGGTTTCACTGAGGCAGAACATCAGGGGAGCATCATGGTCTGTCAGACACTCACCGGAGTCCGGGCCTTCCAGCTGGGCAGAAGCCCACTCAGCCATGGGCGCCCTGCTGAGACTCCTTTTATCACATCCTTCCTAAGCTCACTGAGGGGGCTCCAACCAAGTCCGTGAGGTCCTTCTCCATTGTTCTGCACATCCTCAGCATATAGCATGAGGCTATGGATCATCCACCAGCTGCCCCATTCTTTTGCCACCTGACAGATCTGTGAGCTTCTATTCTGGATGAGTCTGTATTCTTCCCCTTCTTAAGAATTCTTTGTTTCTATTTGTTCTTCCTTCCCAGATGCCTTTCCATTGATTTCCCTAAGCACCTCGAGTTAATCAAGACATAGAAGGAGTGCAGTGATGTAAATGAAAACAAATCCTTTTTACCAAACTAAATGCTTTATCCCTGCAATGACCCTGCTTATGAGACTTAAGCCAACTAGTTGTACCAGATCTAAAATTATATTATAAAGCAGCAGTTACTGAAACCATCTGGTACTGGCTAAGAAATAGACTAATTGATCAGTGGAATAGGTTAGGTTCAAAGGACAAAACAGCCAATAACTTTAATAATCTAGTGTTTGACAAACCCAAAGACACCAGTTTCGGGGATAAGAATGCATTATTTGACAAAAATTGCTGGGAAAATTGGAAATTAGTATGGCAGAAACTAGGCATTGACCCACACTTAACACCATACACCAAGATAAGGTCAAAATGGGTTCATGACCTGGGCATAAAGAATGAGATTATAAATAAATTGGAAGAGCATAGGATAGTTTACCTGTCAGACCTGTGGAAGAGGGAGGAATTTATGACCAAAGAAGAACTAGAGATCAATATTCACCACAACATAGAAAATTTTGATTATATCAAATTGAAAAGTTTTTGTTACAAACAAAACAAATGCAGACAAGATTAGAAGGGAACCAATAAACTGGGAAAACATTTTTACAATGAAAGGTTCTGATAAAGGCCTCATTTCCAAAATATATAGAGAATTGACTCTAATCTATAAGAAATCAAGCCATTCTCCAATTGATAAATGGTCAAGGGATGTGAACAGACAATTCTCAGATGAAGAAATTAAAACTATTTATAGCCATATGAAAATATTCTCCAAATCATTATTAATCAGAGAAATGCAAATTAAGACAACTCTGAGATACCACTACACACCTGTCATATTGGCTAGAATGACAGGGAAAGATGATGTGGAATGTTGGAGGGGATGTGGGAAAACAGGGACACTGATACTTTGTTGGTGGAATTGTGAACACATCCAGCCATTCTGGAGAGCAATTTGGAACTATGCTAAAAAGTTATCAAACTGTGCATACCCTTTGATCCAGCAGTGTTTCTACTGGGCTTATACCCCAAAGAGATACTAAAGAAGGGAAAGGGACCTGTGTGTGCCAAAATGTTTGTGGCAGCCCTGTTTGTAGTGGCTAGAAACTGGAAAATGAATGGATGCCCATCAATTGGAGAATGGCTGGGTAAATTGTGGTATATGAACGTTATGGAATATTATTGTTCTGTAAGGAATGACCAGCAGGATGAATACAGAGAGGACTGGCGAGACTTACATGAACTGATGCTGAGTGAAATGAGCAGAACCAGGAGATCATTATATACCTCAACAATGATACTGTTTGAGGATGTATTCTGATGGAAGTGGTTCTCTTCGATAAGAGAGCTAGTTTCAGTTTCAAGTGATCAAGGATGGACAGAAGCAGCTATACCCAAAGAAAGAACACTGGGAAATGAATATAAACTGCTTGCATTTTTGTTTTTCTTCCCGGATTATTTATATCTTCTGAATCCAATTCTCCCTGTGCAACAAGAAAACTGTTCGGTTCTGCACACATATATTATATCTAGGATATACTGTAACCTATTCAACATGTAAAGGACTGCTTGCCATCTGGGGGAGGGGGTGAAGGGAAGGAGGGGAAAAATCAGAACAGAAGTGAGTCCAAGGGATAATGCTGTAAAAATTTACCCTGGCAAGGGTTCTGTCAACAAAAAGTTATTTAAAAATAAAAATTAAATTTAAAAAAATGAAGATGATCTTGCAATTTAAAAATATACAACTTAAATCAACATTGGAAACACTTATTTAATGAGAATACTTTCAAATGGATGTGATATTTTATTTTTCCTCTAGACATTTCCAAATGCAAACAATAAACATCTATTAAATATTTTGAAAAATAGAAGGTGGGTGAAGCACGTCATCATTGTTCCTCTGGACACATGATTGTCTGGGTCATTATATTGGTCAGAGTTTCTCCATTATCATTTCTTGATCCTTTCCCAGATTGTATCCCCTGACTACTGGTGCCCTTCAGGCATCTGTCCTGGCCCCTCTTCTCTTCACCCTCTGTATCACTTTAGCAGGTGATATCAACAGTTCCCACTTATTTCATTCATGTTGCTTTGCTGACAATTTACAAATCTGCTTCTCCTGTCCCTATCTCTCTGCCATCCTCCAAACTGGTATCTCCTACTGCACTTCAGACAATTTAATTGGAAGTCCAGTAGATCTTAAAGTCAACATGTCCAAAACAAAACTTGTCTCCCGTCTCGCCCCAACCTTCCTCTCTCCTACTTGTCTCAGTGTTTTAGAGGGTGACAACTGCTTGTAATATCTTTAAGC
>NW_026262043.1:0-8988 GCF_016432865.1 Antechinus flavipes | reverse complement strand
GTTTCAGTTTCAAGTGATCAAGGATGGACAGAAGCAGCTATACCCAAAGAAAGAACACTGGGAAATGAATATAAACTGCTTGCATTTTTGTTTTTCTTCCCGGATTATTTATATCTTCTGAATCCAATTCTCCCTGTGCAACAAGAAAACTGTTCGGTTCTGCACACATATATTATATCTAGGATATACTGTAACCTATTCAACATGTAAAGGACTGCTTGCCATCTGGGGGAGGGGGTGAAGGGAAGGAGGGGAAAAATCAGAACAGAAGTGAGTCCAAGGGATAATGCTGTAAAAATTTACCCTGGCAAGGGTTCTGTCAACAAAAAGTTATTTAAAAATAAAAATTAAATTTAAAAAAATGAAGATGATCTTGCAATTTAAAAATATACAACTTAAATCAACATTGGAAACACTTATTTAATGAGAATACTTTCAAATGGATGTGATATTTTATTTTTCCTCTAGACATTTCCAAATGCAAACAATAAACATCTATTAAATATTTTGAAAAATAGAAGGTGGGTGAAGCACGTCATCATTGTTCCTCTGGACACATGATTGTCTGGGTCATTATATTGGTCAGAGTTTCTCCATTATCATTTCTTGATCCTTTCCCAGATTGTATCCCCTGACTACTGGTGCCCTTCAGGCATCTGTCCTGGCCCCTCTTCTCTTCACCCTCTGTATCACTTTAGCAGGTGATATCAACAGTTCCCACTTATTTCATTCATGTTGCTTTGCTGACAATTTACAAATCTGCTTCTCCTGTCCCTATCTCTCTGCCATCCTCCAAACTGGTATCTCCTACTGCACTTCAGACAATTTAATTGGAAGTCCAGTAGATCTTAAAGTCAACATGTCCAAAACAAAACTTGTCTCCCGTCTCGCCCCAACCTTCCTCTCTCCTACTTGTCTCAGTGTTTTAGAGGGTGACAACTGCTTGTAATATCTTTAAGCCTGTGACCTAGGCTGGGAAAGTAATGGAAAAACAGAAACAGTCTCTGTACCACAGGTCCTCAGAATTCAAGGCAAAATGCAACATCATAATCTTTTCTTTTATTATTATTAACTACTTTTTACTGACTATCAAAGATTGCAAAGCACATTAAAATTTTCTCACTTTCTCTCTGTAATTTCTTTTTTTAATATTTTATTTTATTTTATAATAACTTTATATTGACAGAATCCATGCCAGGGTAATTTTTTTACAGCATATCCCTTGCACTCGCTTCTGTTCCGATTTTTCCCCTCCCTCCCTCCACTCTCTCCCCTAGATGGCAAGCAGCCCTATATATGTTAAATATGTTGCAGTATATCCTAGATACAATATATGTGTGCAGAACCGAACCGTTCTCTTGTTGCACAGGGAGAATTGGATTCAGAAGGTAAAAACAACACGGATAGAAAAACAAAAATGCAAATAGTTCACATTCTTTTCCCAGTGTTCTTTCTTTGGATGCAGCTGCTCCTGTCCATCATTTATCAATTGAAACGGGAGTTAGGTCTCTTTGTCAAAGAAATCCACTTCCATCAGAATACATCCTCATACAATATCATTGTCGAAGTGTAAAATGATCTCCTGGTTCTGCTCATTTCACTTAGCATCAGTTCATTTAAGTCTCTCCAAGCCTCTCTGTATTCATCCTGCTGATCATTTCTTACAGAACAATAATATTCCATAACATTCATATACCACAATTTACCCAGCCATTCTCCAATTGATGGGCATCCATTCATTTTCCAGTTTCTAGCCACTACAAACAGGGCTGCCACAAACATTTTGGCACATACAGGTCCCTTTCCCTTCTTTAATATTTCTTTGGGATATAAGCCCAGTAGTAGCACTGATGGATCAAAGGGTATGCACAATTTGATACCTTTTTGGGCATAATTCCAGATTGCTCTCCAGAATGGTTGGATTCGTTCACAACTCCACCACCAATGCATCAGTGTCCCCGTTTTCCCGCATCCCCTCCAACATTCATCATTATTTTTTCCTGTCATCTTAGCCAATCTGACAGGTGTATAGTGGTATCTCGGAGTTGTCTTAATTTGCATTTCTCTGATCAATAATGATTTGGAACACTCTTTCATATGAGTGGTAATAGTTTCAATTTCATCCTCTGAAAATTGTCTGTTCATATCCTTTGACCATTTATCAATTGGAGAATGGCTTGATTTCTTATAAATTTGAGTCAGTTCTCTATATATTTTGGAAATGAGGCCTTTATCAGAACCTTTAACTGTGAAGATATTTTCCCAGTTTGTTGTTTCCCTTCTAATCTTGTTTGCATTAGTTTTGTTTGTACAAAGGCTTTTTAATTTGATATAATCAAAATTTTCTATTTTGTGATCGGTAATAGTCTCTAGTTCATCTTTGGTCACAAATTTCTTTCTCCTCCACAAGTCTGAGAGATAAACTATCCTATGTTCCTCCAATTTATTTATAATCTCATTCTTTATGCCTAGGTCATGGACCCATTTTGATCTTATCTTGGTATATGATGTTAAGTGTGGGTCCATGCCTAATTTCTGCCATACTAATTTCCAGTTATCCCAGCAGTTTTTATCGAATAATGAATTCTTATCCCAAAAGTTAGGATCTTTGGGTTTGTCAGACACTAAATAGCTATAGTTGACTATTCTGTCTTGTGAACCTAACCTTTTCCACTGATCAACTAATCTATTTCTTAGCCAATACCAAATGGTTTTGGTGACTGCTGCTTTATAATATAATTTTAGATCAGGGACAGCGAGGCCACCTTCATTTGATTTTTTTTTTCATTAGTTCCCTTGAGATTCTTGACTTTTTATTGTTCCATATGAATTTTGTTGTTATTTTTTCTAGATCATTAAAATATTTTCTTGGAAGTCTGATTGGTATAGCACTAAATAAATAGATTAGTTTAGGGAGTATTGTCATCTTTATTATATTCGCTCTGCCTATCCAAGAGCACTTAATATTTTTCCAATTATTTAAGCCTGACTTTATTTGTGTGGAAACTTTTTTGTAATTTTGTTCATATAATTCCTGACTTTCCTTTGGTAGATAGATTCCCAAATATTTTATGGTATCAACAGTTATTCTGAATGGAATTTCTCTTTGTATCTCTTGCTGTTGGGTTTTGTTGGTGATGTATAAAAATGCTGAGGATTTATGGGGATTTATTTTGTAACCAGCTACTTTGCTAAAATTGTGAATTATTTCTAATAGCTTTTTAGTAGAATCTCTGCGGTTCTCTAAGTATGCCATCATATCATCTGCAAAGAGTGATAGTTTGGTTTCCTCATTGCCTACTCTAATTCCTTTAATATCTTTCTCGACTCTTATTGCAGAGGCCAGTGTTTCTAATACAATATTGAATAATAATGGTGATAGTGGACAACCTTGCTTCACTCCAGATTTTACTGGGAAAGATTCCAGTTTTTCCCCATTGCATATGATGCTTACTGATGGTTTTAAATATGCTCCTGACTATTTTAAGGAAAAGTCCATTTATTCCTATGCTCTCAAGTGTTTTTATTAGGAATGGATGTTGAATTTTATCAAATGCTTTTTCTGCATCTATTGAGATGATCATATGGTTTTTGTTTGTTTGGTTATTGATATAGTCAATTATGCTAATAGTTTTCCTAATATTGAACCAGCCCTGCATTCCTGGTATAAATCCTACTTGGTCATAATGTATTATCCTGGGGATGATTTTCTGTAATCTTTTTGCTAATATTTTATTTAAGATTTGAGCATCAATATTCATTAGGGAGATTGGTCTATAATTTTCTTTCTATGATTTCAGCCTACCTGGTTTAGGTATCAGTACCATATCTGTGTCATAAAAGGACTTTGGTAGGACTCCTTCAATCCCTATTTTTTCAAATAGTTTATTTAGCATTGGAGTTAATTGTTCTTTAAATGTTTGGTAGAATTCACATGTAAATCCATCTGGTCCTGGGGATTTTTTCTTAGGGAGTTGGTTGATAGTTTGTTCTATTTCTTTTTCTGAGATGGGACAGTTTAGGATATTTACTTCTTCCTCTGTTAGTTTGGCAAGCTATATTTTTGGAGGTATTCTTCTATTTCATTTAAGTTGTCAAATTTATCGGCATAAAATTGGGCAAAGTAACTCCTAATTATTGCTCTAATTTCCTCTTCGTTAGTGGCGAGTTCTCCCTTTTTGTTTTTAAGACTAACAATTTGATTTTTCTCTTTCCTTTTTTTAATCAGATTTACTAAGGGTTTGTCTCTTTTGTAGGTTTTTTCATAGAACCAACTCTTAGTTTTATCAATTAATTCAATAGTTTTTTTACTTTCAATTTTATTGATCTCTCTTTTATTTTTAGAATTTCAAGTTTAGTGTTTGACTGGGGCGTTTTAATTTGTTCCTTTTCTAGCATTTTTAGTTGCAAGCCCAATTTATGGCCTTCTCTTTCTCTATTTTATACAAATAAGCCTCTAGAGATATGAAATTTCCCCTTATTACTGCTTTGGCTGCATCCCATACATTTTGGTATGATGTCTCATCATTATCATTTTCTTAGGTGAAATTATTAATTATTTCTATGATTTGCTGTTTCACCCAATCATTCTTTAGTATAAGATTATTTAGTTTCCAATTATTTTTTGGTCTACTTTCCCCTGGCTTTTTGTTGAATGTAATTTTCATTGCATCGTGGTCTGAAAAGGATGCATTTACTATTTCTGCCTTACTGCATTTGAATTTGAGGTTTTTATGTCCTAATATATGGTCAGTTTTTGTATAGGTTCCATGAACTGCTGAAAAGAAAGGGTACTCCTTTCTGTCTCCATTACATTTTCTCCAGAGATCTATCATATCTAACTTTTCTAGTATTCTATTTACCTCTTTGACTTCTTTCTTATTTATTTTGTGGTTTGATTTATCTAATTCTGAGAGTGCAAGGTTGAGATCTCCCACTATTATAGTTTTGCTGTCTATTTCTTCTTGCAGCTCTCTTAATTTTTCTTTTAAGAAATTAGATGCTACACCACTTGGCGCATATATGTTTAATAGTGATATTGCTTCATTATTCATGCTACCCTTTAGCAAGATATAGTGCCCTTCCTTATCTCTTTTAATTAGATCAATTTTTGCTTTAGCTTGATCTGAGATCAGGATGGCTACCCCTGCTTTTTTTACTTCACCTGAAGCATAGTAGATTTTGCTCCAACCTTTTACCTTTAACCTTCATGTATCTCCACGTTTCAGGTGTGTTTCCTGTAAACAACATATTGTAGGATTATGGCTTTTAATCCATTCTGATAACTGCTTCCTCTTTATGGGGGAGTTTACCCCATTCACATTTATGGTTAAAATGACCAATTCTGTATTACTTGCCATCTTGTTAACCCCCGTTTATGCTTTTCTCTCTTCTTTCCTCTTACCCCACCCCCCTTCCAGTATTAAGCTTGTGAGCACCACTTGCTTCTCACACCCCTCCCTTTTTAGTATCTCTCCCCACCCCCCGCCTTAGATTTCCTCCCCCATCTTACCCCTTTCCCTCCCCATTTCCGTATTCCTTTCCGCTTAGCTTATTCCTTCCCTTTTCACTTTTCCCTTCTCACTTCTCAATGAGGTGGGAGAAGTTTCACCATAAATTAAATATGTCTAAGATTTTTCTCTTAAAGCCAATTCTGAAGGCAGTAAGATACCCACAATATTCATCCCCCTCCATTCTTTCTCTCAGATATAATAGGTTTCCTTTGCCTCTTCATGAGATGTAGTACTCCCACTTTACCCTTTTTCTGGTACAATGTCCTTTCCACATCTACTTTCTAGAACCAGGTATACATGTATTCTTTATACCTCTTTATATCAGAAATACACTTCCCAAGATTAATCTTTACCTTTCTAGATTTCTCTTGAGTTCTATATTTGTAGATCAAACTTTTTGTTAAGTTCTGGCTTTTTCATCAAAAATAGTGAAATTCGCTTACTTCGTTGAATGTCCATCTTCTTCCCTGGAAAAAGATGCTCATTCTTGCTGGCTAAGTTATTTTTGGTTGCAGACCAAGTTCTTTACCCTTTCAGAATATCATATTCCAGGCCCTTCGATCCTTTAGTGTGGATGCTGCCAGATCCTGGGTGATCCTTATTGTGGCTCCTCGATACTTGAATTGGGTTTTTCTAGCCGCTTCCAGTATTTTTTCCTTCGTCTGAGGGTTCTGGCATTAGGCCACTATATTCCTTGGTGTTTTAATTTTAGGATCCCTTTCAGTGGGTGATCGATCAATTCTTTCAATGTCTATTTTATCCTCTGTTCCTATGACTTCTGGGCAGTTCTCTTTGATAATTTCCTAGAAAATAGTGTCCAGGCTCTTTTTTTCATCATGCTTTTCTAGGAGTCCAATGATTCTCAGATTGTCTCTCCTGGATCTGTTTTCCAGGTCTGTTGTCTTCCCAGAAGGTATTTCACATTCTTTTCCATTGTTTGATTTTTTTGGATTTGCTTGACTGATTCTTCTTGTCTCCTCGAGTCATTCAATTCCAATTGTTCGATTCTGATTTTTAATGAAGTATTTTCTTCACTCACTCTTTTTTTTATTTTTTTAATTTTTTAATAACTTTTTATTGATAGAACGCACGCCAGGGTAATTTTTTACAGCATTATCCCTTTGCCTTTCACTTCTGTTCCAATTTTTCCCCTCCCTCCCTCCACCCCTTCCCCAGATGGCAAGAGTCCTTTACATGTTGAATGGTTGCAGTATATCCTAGATACAATATATGTGTGCAGAACTGAACAGTTTTCTTGTTGCACAGAGAAAATTGAATTCAGAAGGTAGAAATAACCAGGGAAGAAAAACAAAAATGCAATAGTTTTTTATATTCATTTCCCAGTGTTCTTTCTCTGGGTGTAGCTGCTTCTGTCTATCTTTGATCAATTAAGGCTCTCTTTATCGAAGAGGTCCACTTCCATCAGAATACATCCTCAAACAGTATTGTTGTTGAGGTATATAATGATCTCCTGGTACTGCTCATTTCACTCAGCATCAGTTCATGTAAGCCTCGCCAGTCCTCTCTGTATTCATCCTGCTGGTCATTCCTTACAGAACAATAATATTCCATAACATTCATATACCACAATTTACTCAACCATTCTCCAATTGATGGGCATCCTTTCATTTTCCACTTCTAGCCACTACAAACAGGGCTGCCACAAACATTTTGGCACGTACAGGTCCCTTTCCTTTCTTTAGTATCTCTTTGGGGTATAAGCCCAGTAGAAACACTGCTGGATCAAAGGGTATGCACAGTTTGATAACTTTTTGAGCATAGTTCCAGATTGCTCTCCAGAATGGCTGGATGTGTTCACAATTCCACCAACAATGTATCAGTGTCCCTGTTTTCCCACATCCCCTCCAACATTCCCCATTATCTTTCCCTGTCATTCTAGCCAATCTGACAGGTGTGTAGTGGTATCTCAGAGTTGTCTTAATTTGCATTTCTCTGATTAATAATGATTTGGAGCCTATTTTCATATGTCTATAAATAGTTTCAATTTCTTCGTTTGAGAATTGTCTGTCCATATCCTTTGACCATTTATCAATTGGAGAATGGTTTGATTTCTTATAGATTAGAGTCAATTCTCTATATATTTTGGAAATGTTCACTCACTCTTTTAAAATCTTTTTCTAATTGTCCCATTGAGTTCTTTGGTTCTGTGGAATTTTTTTCCATTTCGCCAATTTTGTTTTTTAGAGAGCTGTTTTCTGTTTCCAGTTCACTAATCCTATTTTTCAAGGATTTTATTTCTTTATCCACTCTCTCTTTAAATGAGTGGGATGACTTCTCCAGACTCTCTTGCCAAGCCTCCCTTTCCTTTTCCCATTTTTCTTCTAGCTCCCTTGTGAGAGTCTTTTTAATTTCCTCCATGAGATTCATCTGTGCTGAGGAACAGATGATCTCCTCCTTTGGGGATTCACCTGGGGACTGTCTGTTTTTAGTCTCCTCAGGATTTGGAGTCTGCTCTCTATCTGTATAGAAGCTGTCAAGGGTTAAAGTCCTCTTCAGTTTTTTGCTCATTTTGTCAAAGAATCAAAGACAAACTAGCAAAAAGAGAAAAAGAAATCACCCCTAATCTGCTTTTTTGGGGGGAGGGGCTGGGTGGTGTTACCGAGCTTCCTCTACAGACTTCGGGGGCAGCAGCGAGGCTCTAGCCCTACTGTGCTGCGCCTGTGCTCTGAGATCCCAGAGCATGCTGAGACACTGTGGGGGAGGGGTGGCCAGGTCCCGAGAGACTCCAGCTGTTTGGGGTTGTATCATACAATTCAGAGGCTTGTAATGAAATGGATAGTGAGAGAAAATGCAGAGCTTACACAGCTGTGTGCCCCCTCTCCGCCATCTTGGCCTTAAGTTCATGAGAAGCATAAGAGGCCATGACTAGGGGCTTGAAATTAGAATAAATATTTTCATTTTAGAATACATATAACAGTTACATAGACATAAGGATAATAAAAAGATTGACAATAATAATATGGAAATAGCTAAATTATTAAAATATGAGGAAGCACTTTTAGGTTTAAATAAAAAATCATACCAATGATGATTAGTATCAGAAGTAACTAAATGTGAGGCCTCGAACAACTGTCTTGCCTCTATATGAGTCTGAATTCGATGTTCATTCAAGGCGCGCTGATGAGACTGTAATAGTCGCTTCAGGACATGAGATTGATTCAGAATATTAATTAAAGGTTGCAAAGACAAAGATGTATGGGGAAGAGGTAACAATTTGGGTGCCCACGTCACATTCTGTATCACATCAGTGTCAGAGGAAAAATAGAAATCATCACCCTGCCAGTGTAACAAGGAAACATCAGTTAAACAGCCAGAATAAGGAGGAGTCTGAGAAACAGAGGCTAGATCAGTAGCATTATTAGACACAACACATGTATGTTGGGCAGAAACTTCATATAGCATAGAAAAATTGTTTAAAGGATAGAGAGTTAGATCACAAAGATTAGAAGAATGT
>NW_026262042.1:0-8988 GCF_016432865.1 Antechinus flavipes | reverse complement strand
TCCAGCTGTTTGGGGTTGTATCATACAATTCAGAGGCTTGTAATGAAATGGATAGTGAGAGAAAATGCAGAGCTTACACAGCTGTGTGCCCCCTCTCCGCCATCTTGGCCTTAAGTTCATGAGAAGCATAAGAGGCCATGACTAGGGGCTTGAAATTAGAATAAATATTTTCATTTTAGAATACATATAACAGTTACATAGACATAAGGATAATAAAAAGATTGACAATAATAATATGGAAATAGCTAAATTATTAAAATATGAGGAAGCACTTTTAGGTTTAAATAAAAAATCATACCAATGATGATTAGTATCAGAAGTAACTAAATGTGAGGCCTCGAACAACTGTCTTGCCTCTATATGAGTCTGAATTCGATGTTCATTCAAGGCGCGCTGATGAGACTGTAATAGTCGCTTCAGGACATGAGATTGATTCAGAATATTAATTAAAGGTTGCAAAGACAAAGATGTATGGGGAAGAGGTAACAATTTGGGTGCCCACGTCACATTCTGTATCACATCAGTGTCAGAGGAAAAATAGAAATCATCACCCTGCCAGTGTAACAAGGAAACATCAGTTAAACAGCCAGAATAAGGAGGAGTCTGAGAAACAGAGGCTAGATCAGTATCGTTATTAGACACAACACATGTATGTTGGGCAGAAACTTCATATAGCATAGAAAAATTGTTTAAAGGATAGAGAGTTAGATCACAAAGATTAGAAGAATGTGGGAGAAGGCAGTCTCATCATCGGGCAATTACATTGGAGCTGCTCATTATATTAGGCCTGCTCTCACTGAACACTGCCCTTTTTTTCGGTTAAAAAGCCTGCATTCTCCACAATTATAATCCCTTTCTGTCATCTGATTGCTTTTTGGCTGATAGATCATTTAATTCCTTTCTGCCACATGATTTTTTTGTAGACTGATTGATCACACCAGAGCCCTGAACTTCTAAAGGTGTACCTTTGGCTGCCATCATGCCCCACCTGAATTTTGTATGATATCTTGGAGCTGGACCTTGCCTCTCATTTCCCTGGGTCAATCTACATTCTGAGGTCCAGTGGAAGTCCTTGTGGCATTTTGGACATAGGGTTTTAGGTCTTCTCTCACCCTGTCCTCTCTATCGCTTTGCCTTCTTAGGGCTCTGAGATATCCTATTTTTCCACACTGAAAACATCAATGACTTTCTCTAGAAGTCCCTTGCTAGGAAGGTCTCTGTTGTCCCATGTTCATCACACTCTGGGTATAATAAGCACTTGTGCCCACTGTGGCACCCCATCTTATGAACTCCTCTAAAGAGCATCTTTGTGTAGTCCCCATATAATTCTTCTACAAATCTCATTAGCATTTTCCTTAGCCAGTTGTCTGATCATAATTCTTATAGCTGCATTTTCTCCAATGGTCCTTGTGATAGCTGTTTGCAAATGTCCCACAAAATCTGCAAAGAGTTCATTGGGACCTTGCTCTATTTTTGTGATGGTTTCCTCTTGATCTTTCCCTGGGATGGTACCCAAGCTTTTATAGTATCAGTGACAATTTGTTCATATGCTCCTAGGGGGTAATTCTCTGCTGAATTCTCTGCATACTGACCTTCACCTGCTAGTTGGTCAAAGGTGATTTGTACATTAACTCCAGTTTGCTTATTGAGTTGGGCTTGAATCCTACATAATTCCTGATATTCTGAAAGCCACAACAAGTTTTGTCCAGGTTCTAATACATGTCCTTGCTATGGATTTCCAATTACTGGGTGTTAAAATTTCATACGCCAAACTCTCTAGTAACATCTTAGCATAAGATGATGTAGCCCCATAAAGAGTGAAACCTTTTTCAAACCCTTAATTTTTTCAGATCAAAAGGAATGCATCTTCTCCTTTGTTGACCTGAAGAGTCAAGTTCTTCAATCACTGGGTATGCATTTACTAAATCAGATGCATCCTGTCCTTCATTTTTTGCCTTAACCAGGGCTTTTTGTAATCTTGTCATAGACTGCTTCATAGGTGGTGCTGATTGTGTTATTGCCTCTCCCCCTCCTCCTTCTACTTCCACCCTTGAAATGTTAATTGAGGGAAGTAGGTCAGGGGATGGGGGATGCCCTAATGGCTTCTGCTGTGAAGTACTACACTCAGAATTGTACTTAACTTCTTTCTTATCTGATTCTTCATCCTTTTCAGATAGTTTATTTGGATCCTCCCCCTCCTGCTCTTTCTTCTTTTTCCTTATTCTATAACTCATATAATTTCCTAAAACCAGTTGTATTAAATTATATGTATAAAGTATTTCTTTGGAAACTGAATCAGGTAAATTTTCATTGAAGAATTGACATAGTTGCTCTCCTACTAATTTCCACTCATCAAGATTCAATTCTTTTTCCTTAGAGAACCAAGAAGATGTGTACTGTAAAGTTTCTAAAAGTTCAATGATCTGCTCACAAGTTACAATCAAACCTTGATTTTTCATCAGTCTGACCAAGCTTTTGACACATTTTCCTTGAAGAGGAAAACAATGCTGTTTTCTAAACATCTGTCCCATTAGTTGAAATACTACTTTAGTCCTTAACAAAGTTTCCTTGTCTATTTGCGTACTCATTCAAATTTCTGGATCACAGATGAAAGTTTTTGACCCCATGTTCTGGTGCCAAAATGCAATATTCACTCTAAAATGTAATATTCTCTGTTGAAGTTTTCTTGGGGTCTCTGGAGGGAGCTTTCGTTTTAGTTCAGTTATTACCATATGAGTACAGCCAGGGATTAAAGTCCACATGCTTTATTTTGTCTTTCCAAGTCTTGTCTCCTTTCCTGTGGCCTGATTGTTTTCTTATAGTCCAGATCCTTTATTATCTCCTTGTTAGGTCTGGGTAGCTTTCTGGAGAGTCTTTAACTCTGGCCTTAGTTCTGAGAACTTGAGCTCCGGCCTGAGTTCCTTGGCTTCTCTGGCTTCTGAATCTCCCTGACTCAATCCTACCTGAGGCTCCTAGCTTATATATGCTCTCTTATTGAAGGTGTGACTCTTGGAGAACTATAGTAAATACTAATGTGGGGAATAGATAAGGTGAAGAACTTACAGGAATGTATGAATTCTTTTTCTGTATTTTATTATTTCTGTGTTTCCCCTATGACCTGTATAATATGTGCAGGCTCATATCTATTTGAGCCTTGGCCAGCTAGAAACATATTTACTTAACCTGAACTGATGACATTTATTGGTATTTGACATTTATCAATATTTAGTCTATTAGCTGGACCACTGTCTGCTTGATTAAGCCTGAAGGCCTGACTTTGTTTCCCAGAAATCAGGAGATTTCAGGGAAACAGAAACCTTCCATTCCAATCTCCCCAAATAGCAACAACCAATTAGATGCCTCCCCCTCCCCTTCTCAATGCTCTCTTACTTGTGATGTAATTTCTTGTATAAAAGCTATGTATTTTTACTACTTCTTTAGCCCTCCTACCGCGAGCTTATCTTGCGATGGGACGGCTCATCCTCCAGAGGTTTTTCAATAAACAACTTTTCTGCCTTCTACTGAGGGATCTCTGAGTAGTCATTTTGGGTAAGGGTCTTCTACATCCCTCACAGATGGGGGCTCGTCCGGGATGGGGTCTTTGGGGGAGATGGCTATGTGCACCCCGAACAGGGACAGGCGCCCACGGAGTAGTTTTCTCCATGGTCTCTGGCTCTGGGTGAGCAGCCTCCCTCCCCTCTTAGACAACGACCCGAAGCAGGAATACTCAGTGGAACGCAGAATTGAAGATTGAAAGAAGTAGAGTCCTGATGGCCGGCATTTGCAGCCTGAAAAGAAACATATGTTCTCGAGGTAAAGCTCTTGGGAAGTCTGGGGGTTTATTGGCTGGGTCGAGGGAGACCCTGAGGGATTAGCCCTCTTAAATTTATTTTTGGTGTGGACTGCTGTTAACCCCAACGATAAAGGACTTTTCCTAAGGAAGCTCTCGGGTGGCTGTGGGGGCGTGAGGGTAACATAGGGCCTCCGCCAACACCTGGATCGGGTCCAGGGTGGTATAGAAGCAGTCCGAAAATTTGTATCAGGACGTTAGCTAGGAAATTCAAGACTGGAATGAACTTCCAGATATACAAGGGAAGAAAACTGGGAGGATGTGTATCCCAGGATTATTTGGGTATATCAGACTTAAATCTGTATGTAAAGGTGAAAATAGAGTTTTGTGAATGTCTGTGTGTATGTCTGCTTTGCATTGCCTTTGTTCTGTGTTAAAAGTTAGAAAGCTCATAAGAGATAAGAATTCAGCTCTGTGTTACAGGCTTAGAAAAATATCAGGCTGAATCGTGGGAACTGGAATTCATTCAGAGTAGTAATTCTTTCAGAGTGGCTCAGAATGTATTGGTCTTAGAATTTGGGAACTAGTTTTGGGCTTCTCAAGAAAAGAAAATCATTTTTCTCTCTCTCCCTCTGTCTCTGGCAGTGGCTTTGCAGGAAGGGGGAGAGAAGGGGGAAAAATAAAAACATAGATTGAAAGTTTGGAAAGTTTTGAGAAAAATAGAAGAACAGTGGCTATCGCTCCTGTAAACAAGGAGCCTGTTATCAGGACTCAGCCAGAGAAAAAAATTCTCAAGGTAAAGCAAGGATTGGTGCTTAACTCTTTCCTGGTTACCGAAGAAAAGACATGGGAATAAAGTATCTAGGTAAATTTTAGGAAATTTCACAAACTGAAGTACTGGTTAATTTTAAAATAACTTTAAATTAGTGTGTGTTAAGATTGGAAAATTTAAGATCAGAAATAAGAAACTGCAGATATTGGAAGGGAGTAATAAATATAGAGTAAGAGAGGTAAATAGTTGAACACAGGGGCATAATGACCTGTTGGACCTGTGGGAAAACTAGGCATACTTCTAAAGAAAAAATTTGCAGGAAAAGAAAGAAAAATCATTATTAGTAAATTTGCCTTCATGGAATTAGAGAACAGAAAGTTTAAGAAGACTAAACTGGGTAATTGTTTGCAATATTTGATTAAGAGTTTTGGGAATTTACTATATTTTAAAGAGGTACTATAATTTTGAAATTGAAATAAAATTAAAATTGGGGGAAATAATTTACTGTTGCCTTACACATGTTAGATTTATTCTGAGTATAAAATCTTAAGAATTTTTCGAATATTGTGGCCTTTACAACTGAAGAGAAAAACTTTTCTTTTTTTTTATTATTTGGTTGGACTTCAAATTGAAATATAGGTTATTAAACAAAATGCCAGTAGCTTACCTTAGGGGGAGCTTGTGTTTATATCTCCCTACTTAAATGGTATGTTGCTTTTTAAAAGTATTAAGTAATTTGTAAACTATATTATAAGTTTTATGAAATTTGATTCAAAATTAATTGTGAATCTTGAAGTTTAAAGTTTAAAAAAAGATGATTTAAAGACAAGGGAAAAGAGATTGATTTACAAAAGCAATTAATAGTTTAAATAGAGCATCTAGTCGGAAGGATTTTTGGTTTAGGAGTGTTTAAAGTATGTAATAAATTTTGAGCAAGTAAGCATTGGGAAGAGAGAGAGACAGAGAGATGGGATAGGAGAATGAAGGTAATTTAAGAAGGATTGATTAGTAGAAACAAATGATTTCAAGAAGTCGTCAGTGGGAAAAAGAAGGAACTGGTTGGAAAGGGTAGTCACAGAGAGATGGCTGTGAGAAGGGATGTTTTTGTGGGAGGAGAGCAAGCGAGCAGCAGTAGAAAGCGGCAGCCTTGGTTCCTTTGGCTGAAGAAAACAAATGGTATTTAAAGAGACAAATTGCTCTTACAAGATGTTAATTGATTGAATATTTGTTTCTTTAGATACATAATGGTTATGAATATTAAAGAATATGATCAGAAATGTGGTATATAGTTTGAAAGGGTTATTTCAAAAAGTTTAATTGATGTTTTCAAGAACTTTTCAGATTCTTTTTATGTGAAAATAGGAAGTTTTAATTAACTGTATTGATGCCAATTATCTGAAATGGGACTTTAAGGATAATAGTTTTTGCCTTCTTCCTTTTGAAAATGTTTTTGTTGTGAACCATATGTAGTTTGGGATTTTTCTGTATATTGGGTATTTTAAAAGCAAAATGATTGGTATATTAAATTTATTCAAGATGCAACATCTACTTGGGTATATAAGAATTGTGTGAATTTTCTGGGATAAATTTCTTACTGTTATTGATATAAGGTCATGGTAAATAACTGAGATTTATTTGAAACTTTGAAGACAAAATTCTTTGGGCTTGTAATTAATGCTATTTGGAAGTTTTAAAGCTCCACTCTTCAGTGTGCTGAAGATTGAGTTTTAACTGCTTATATTATGTTATAGTTATGTTCTTGCATTTTTTCCTCCTGTGACTGATTTCTATGATCAGAACAATAGCTAATAAGAACTGTTAATGTAATTCAAATATGTCATACCTTGCTGTTTCCAATCTGGTTATATGTAATCTTTATATCCTAAATACTTAGGCAAATAAGTATTTAGCCTGGTCATCTGTCTGTTACAGGATATTTGTGTTTTATTTTTAAAATGTTTTTTTTTAAATGATAAGAGGACAATTTACAATGGTCTGTGAAACCTAACTGCTATTTATTGGAACTATAGCTGTCTGCCTATCCTGTGAAGCAAGCTTATTCCTTCACACAGGAACTGCTGGCCAATCTATACTGGCCTCCCCACATGTTGTTGCAGGTCCAGACTGTTCTAACTTTGTTAGATTTAGTTTTTTTGTTCTAGATTTTGGTCAAATTACAGATTATTGAATCTCTTCTGAGACATGGATCGGCCCATCTGAAGCTTAGATTGACACCACACCCACACCCTTGCATGGATTGAGCACCTTCGCCCATTTCTCAGCCTGAAGCAGCTAAGATCGAGACCATCACCAGTGCTCCTGATGTAATTTGGACTGATATGGGGGAAGTGGAAAGTGGTTGATGAATTATTGTTAAAATTACAATTCTATTACTAGAGTTAGAAAAAAATGCAAACATTACTGTGTGTTTAAGATTTGGGATGGAAATTATTAAAAATGGTAACTATTGCTGTTAAGGAAGCTATAAAATGTTTATAATATCTATGTTCACTTCAGAATATGTAATTGTTTAAGGTATTTGATTTGATTTGATTTGATTGATTTTAGGAAATTCCTCCTGTACTAGACTGTTATGTATGTAGGAACTTTAATTCACTCTTGGGATTTATATGTGGATGGTTATTTGACTATTTATTATTTTTTTTTGGATGATTCCTTTCCATGAGGAAAAAAAAGGAGAGGAAGAGATAGGGAACTCGGGAAACTGGTGGATTTTTCTCAAAATACCTAAAAGAGTGGGAACCCTTAGTTTTCTTTCACTTTTGCCTTTCGTACTTCTGCCCCATCCCCTATACCACCAGTTCAGATTAAATTGGAAGTCCTTAAGCAATCTTTTTTGTTTTTACTATGTTTTAGCTTTGAAACCCCTCATTCTGTGGAATTGCCCTGGCAGACTCAGTTTTGGGAACTATTCTGTTTTAAAGAAGATTAAGATTAAGACACTTGTCTTGGGACTGGCAATCTCCAGCCCTGTAACTCCAGTTTCTTAACTGGTACCTCAACATTTTTAATAACATTGCCCTTTTGAGATCAAGCCTCTAAAGTTTGGGGTTTGCCTGCCTTCATGTTCTAACTGTGCATGCTCTGATAGCTCTGCTCAGAAATCTGTATTCTAGTAGCAGCCCTGTCTGTCCCCCTGGGTGGGGACAGGTGGAGCTACTCTAAGCCTCACCCTTCTCCCCTGGAGTGGGTTGCCCCTATGAATGGGCAGCATGACTGTCTCGAGCCCTGCTACTCCCTTTATAAGCAGAAGCTGAGTTAAGTGCACAAATGACTGCAGACCACCTAACACAGTGAACTGTCCATCTCAAACTGGATTCTCTGGCTGAGATGAGGGCCTTTGTACTGCTGATAACTCTGGGGTTGTCAGGAAGAGACTTGTCCTTGCCATAAGTCCTTGCATTTTCTAGTTTCATTTTGATTTATTTGCCTCACATTGGATTGGTCAAAATTATGGTGCTGAGACCTCCCAGGTATCTTAGGGAGGTAATTCAATAATTCAAATATTCAGAAGAAGAGTGTGTAATGTTGTGCCTCAGTTCCCCTAGATTGTCATCTTTATCTGTCTTTTTATTTTTATGTTTGCCAAATGCCAATCTGTTCTATGATAACTGTTTCTAAGATAGTTGGTGGAAGCAATTTTTATGGTATGAACTTATTGCAATCAATGGTATTATCCTGTTGCTGCTATGTCTACCCTGTATAATTACATTAGTAACCAGAATAGTTCAGTGGTCCCTATCAAAATATTGCATACAGAAAATGCTATTAAAATGATGATTCTTCAGAGAAAAGACTGGAATGTATTAAAGAGGGATGATCTTGATTGTGAACTTGATAAACAATGTATATATAGATATACTAACTGATTTTGAACAGTGTGTAAGTTCTTCATAGAAATATGATAAAAATCATTTACATGTCAGAAGGGGGGAGCTGTGGGGAATAGATAAGGTGAAGAACTTACAGGAATGTATGAATTCTTTTTCTGTATTTTATTATTTCTGTGTTTCCCCTATGACCTGTATAATATGTGCAGGCTCATATCTATTTGAGCCTTGGCCAGCTAGAAACATATTTACTTAACCTGAACTGATGACATTTATTGGTATTTGACATTTATCAATATTTAGTCTATTAGCTGGACCACTGTCTGCTTGATTAAGCCTGAAGGCCTGACTTTGTTTCCCAGAAATCAGGAGATTTCAGGGAAACAGAAACCTTCCATTCCAATCTCCCCAAATAGCAACAACCAATTAGATGCCTCCCCCTCCCCTTCTCAATGCTCTCTTACTTGTGATGTAATTTCTTGTATAAAAGCTATGTATTTTTACTACTTCTTTAGCCCTCCTACCGCGAGCTTATCTTGCGATGGGACGGCTCATCCTCCAGAGGTTTTTCAATA
>NW_026262041.1:0-14003 GCF_016432865.1 Antechinus flavipes | reverse complement strand
ACCTCTTTGACTTCTTTCTTATTTATTTTGTGGTTTGATTTATCTAATTCTGAGAGTGCAAGGTTAAGATCTCCCACTATTATAGTTTTATTGTCTATTTCTTCTTGCAGCTCTCTTAATTTCTCTTTTAAGAATTTAGATGCTACACCACTTGGTGCATATATGTTTAATATAGATAGTGCTTCATTATCCATGCTACCCTTTAGCAAGATATAGTGCCCTTCCTTATCTCTTTTAATTAGATCAATTTTTGCTTTAGCTTGATCTGAAATCAAGATGGCTACCCCTGCTTTTTTGACTTCACCTGAAGCATAGTAGATTTTGCTCCAACCTTTTACCTTTAACCTACATGTATCTCCCCGCTTCAGGTGTGTTTCCTGTAAACAACATATTGTAGGATTCTGGCTTTTAATCCATTCTGCTAACTGCTTCCTCTTTATGGGGGAGTTTACCCCATTCACATTTATGGTTAGAATGACCAATTCTGTATTACTTGCCATCTTGTTAACCCCGATTTATGCTTTTTTCCCTTCTTTTCCCTTTCCCCCCTTCCCAGTATTAAGCTTGTGAGCACCACTTGCTTCTCACAGCTCTCCCTTTTTAGTATCCCTCCCCCCACCTTAGAGTTCCTCCCCCTATCTTACCCCTTTCCCTCCCAGTTTCCGTATTCCCTTCCGCTTAGCTTATTCCTTCCCTTTCCTATGTCTGGGATGCTCTGTGACTCTACCTCTGACTCTGTTTTTCTGTCTACTTTCATGGCTCAGTTCATTTTCCCCCATTAGGAGAATTTTTCTTCTCCCCAGCTGCTAGTGACTTCCCCTGTCAAATTACATTTCATCTCCTCTCTATATAATGCACACCTACTTCATTATTCATCCTTTCTTTGCAGCTAGAGGGTTCGGGAGTAGAGCACTAGAACTGGAGCCAGGAAGGTCTGAATTCAAATCAGTCTTAGACACTTATTAACTTGTACGCCTGGACAAGTCACTTAATCTCTGTTTTTCCTCAGTTTCTCATCTGTAAAATGATAGAGAAGGAAATGGAAAACCATCCTAGATTTTTTGCCAAGAAAATCCAGTGGAAAGGTTTTTGCTCACTTTACTTTGCTTCAGTTTATGTGTTCTACCATGAAGTCAGACACAATTAAATAAATCAATAACAACAACAATCCCTCCCCCAGAATATAATATAATTTAGGCTATGGACTGCTTTTTGCTTCTGTTTGTACCTTTAATGCTTGGTACAGTGTGTGACAGTTACTAAGACTTAATAGAAGTTTCTTGACTGATTGGCTGGTTGCTCTGCTTCTGTTTTTGCTAACCCTTCCCTATGGCAAATGATTGTCTTGAGGATGAATGAATGTGCAGTGTGGCAAAATGTTCTAAGATTCTTGAGATGACAGCACTCCTAGAGGGAAGGAAATGACAGTCCTGCTGTATTCTCCAGCGATTAAAAAAACATCTGGTGTATTATACTCAGTTCTGGCTAACATGTTTAGGAGGGACGTTGACAAGCAAAAATCTGCCCAGAGAAAGGTGACTAAATTGATAAAGAACTTGAAACTATGCTAGAAGAAACATTTTGAAGGTAGAATGAAAAAAGCATTTATTTATAACCAACTATGTGCAAAACACTGGGCATCAATATAGAAAAAAAATTTACTTTCAAGAATTCTCATAGTCTAATGAGGAGAAAATGTTTTAGCTGCTAGTCAGATAGAAAGATTAAAGGCTCATGGGATGAATTCACAAAATACATAACAATGTGGTATTTGAGGGAGAAGAAAAGAAGGGACTACAATTTTTTTATCTAATTTTACCAAGGAAGAAGTATAAGTTACCAGAGTAGAAATGATGGCAACTTGAGAGGTAGATTGTTCAAACTATGTTACTGAAAATGCTTCCATTCCAGGATGAATACAGAGAGGACTGGCGAGACTTACATTAACTGATGCTAAGTGAAATGAGCAGAACCAGGAGATCATTATACACTTCGACAACGATATTGTATGAGGACTTATTTTGATGGAAGTGGATTTCTTTGACAAAGAGACCTAACTGAGTTTCAATTGATAAATGACGGACAAAAGCAGCTACACCCAAAGAAAGAACACTGGGAAACAAATGTGAACTATCTGCATTTTTGTTTTTCTTCCCGGGTTATTTATACCTTCTGAATCCAATTCTCCCTATGCAACAAGAAAACTGTTCGGTTCTGCAAACATATATTGTATCTAGGATATACTGCAACATATCCAATATATAAAGGACTGCTTGCCATCTAGGGGAGGGGGTGGAGGGAGGGAGGGGAAAAAAATTGAAACAGAAACGAGTGCAAAGGATAATGTTGTAAAAAAAAAAATTACCCTGGCATGGATTCTGTCAATATAAAGTAATTATTAAATAAAAAAAAAAAAAAAAAAAAGAAAATGCTTCCATTCCTGGTAAAATTCTAGAATCTAATTTTAAGGGGGGATGAATGAGTATTTATAAAGGAGGAAGCTTTCCTAGTATACAAAGAATAGGAACCGTTTTCAAAAGAGGAATTACGATATAAACATACATAGTAACATATACTCCAAATCACTAATAGTAAGATAAATTCAAAATGAAACAACTCTAAAGTTTTACCCCATATCACACAAATGGACAAAAGTGACAGAATATTGGAACAATCAATGTTGGAGTAGGAAAGGGGGTAAGCTGATATTATACTGATGGAACTATGAAATAACACAACTACTTCGGGTATGCAAGAAAAGTGACTACATCGTTTACATCCTTTAATGAAGTGATCCCAAATCTAGGGCATTATACCCAAAGAAATAAAAGACAGAAACTAAGTTCTAACAACATAAAAATTATCTACAGAAACTCTCTGTCATAGCAAAGAAATGTCAGCAAAGTAGATACCTATCAATTGGGGAAATAAATAAAATATACAATATGTGATTGCAATAGAATATCATTGTGAATCTAATCAAATATCAATAGTAAGAAATAATAAATTTTTAAAAATTCAGAGAAACACAAAACTTTTAATGAAAAATTCAAAAGCATTTATTAAGTCCCCACTATATCCTTTAAAGGATATAGACTGTGCTAAGCAACAGAGTGAAAAATATAAAAGTTAGTTCTATATCCAAAGGAATTTATACCCTTATGGAAGATAGAACAGCTATTAAATGTTGGTCAGTTAAAGGTATTTTGGTTTGAGGAATCATGAAGATTCTGGATAGAGTCACATAACTCTTGATTGCCTTGCTCATTCCAGTAATATTGGTAGTATTTATTTGATCACTATTCCCAGAACAAGAACAAAAGAAGGAAGTTCATTACAGAATGGAGGAAGGCCTGTGGTAAGACCCAAAGATTGGAGATGGAATGCCAGGAAAAGAGAATTAATAAGTAGGTCAGTTTGGCTGGAATGTAGAGTTAAAGTCCTTTACTACCTGTTCCCATCCTACCTTCCTACTTTATAATCTGTTTCTCCTAATCTCACTACAATTTAGCTAAACTTGCTTTCATAACTGATACTCTATTTTAAACCCCCATAACCTTGCTCTGTCTACCCCCATGCCTGGATGTACTCCATCATTACCTCTATTTAGAATCCTTAGTTTCTTTCAAGGCTCAGTATAATTGCTAACATTAAACTTTTCCTGATTTCCATCACCCAGCTGTTAATGCCTTCCCTCAAATTCTCTTATTAACTATTTTGTACAAACCTTTAAGCATTAATGTTGTTTCACCTCACTAGAGTGTAAATTCTTTGAAGGTAAGAACTCTTTCCTTTTAATTTTTGTATTAGCAATGCTTCGTATACTGCTAGTTAACATAACAGGCACCTAACTAATGTTTTTTGATCAATTAATTGACGATTGAGTAATTTGAAATAAATTTATAAAAGTAGCCTGGAGCTAGACTGTTAAATACTTTTAACACCAAACAGAAGAATTTATATACTATGCTAAAAATAATAGGACATCAATGGAGCTTCTTGAGTAGGATAGTGACATGGTCAGATCTATGATTTAGGAGTATAATTTTGGCACCTGTGTGGATGATGGATCAGAGAGGGGAGAGAGATAGGACTTGTTCACCAAGAATGGGTCATGCCAGACTAACCTCATTTCCTTTTCCTGACAGTCTCCTGACATAGAGCATGAGAATTAAATAGATATAGTGTTTGGGACAAGACATTTGACAAAATTTCTCATAATATCTTTGTGGACAAGATGGCAAGATTTGGGCTAGATGAGATAAAGTCTGATAGATTCTGAATTTATCAAATTACTAGGTCCTAAGACTAATGATTAATGCATCAATGTCAACATGGAAATATACTTCTAGTAGAAGGCTCCAGGTATATGTCCTTGGTCTTATTCAATTCAACATTTTTATCAATGACTTAGAAGGCACAGACTGCATGCTTATCAAATCTGTAGATAATATAAAACTGAGAGGAACAGCTAACACATTGGATAACAGAGTTAATATCTGAAAAGATCTCAACAAGCTGTAACAGTGGACCAAAGCTAATAATGTGGAATTTCATAGGGCTAAAACTAAAGTCCTATACTTGAATATATATTAAAAAAAATCAGATGTGACTATACTGTAGATTCAGTGAGTCAGTGGTGTGATATGGTCACTAAATAAGCTACTTGTTTTTTGAGGATGAGAGAGATGGGGCCTAAACCTGTTATTTCAATTTCTATCCATGAAGATCAGTAACTTATGTATAACTTAAAGTCTCAGAGGTCTGTTTGAGGTAGAGCCAGATTAGGTAACTTGCCTATGGATAAAGGCCTAAAATAGATCAGATGGGTCAGAGTTATGATCGAACCTTGGTTTTCCTGACTCTGAGGAAAATCCTTTACCCATTAGCTAATGCTAGTGGTTAGTGTAGTTGCATACCCAGCATAGTGTGAGACTATATTAATGGAGTCAGGGCATCTGGAATAGGGGAGATGGGTATTCTGCTCTCCTTTGCCCTTGTCAGAATGCATCTATTTTGTTCAATTCTGGATGTCACATTTAAGGAATGATATTAAGATAAAAATATTTAGAAAAAAAACATATGCTGGAGTATTGCAAAGGAAGGTGATATGAATGACTTATAAGCTGAGAACTATGTAATTTGTGTTAGAATTGGAAAAACCGGGGATATTTGGGCTAAAGAATAGAAGATTTTGGAGTCTAGGAAATCCAGGAGTGCCCTCTATTAGGCTGGTGCTTGGCCCTATCCAATCACAAATACTTCTTATCTATTCATTAAAGCTGGACCCTGCCTAATTCTCTTGTTACTCAGCTGCAGGGCTCGTTGATCAGTTGCATTTTCTGAATAATTGTGGAAGCAATGCAAAGGCATTTCTTTGGATAATATTCCATAATTCAGATAGAAACTAAGATTGGTTTTCCACTCCCCAAATAGACAAAAATCAGCGAAGATTTATTCTGCCTGTACATAGGCTTATTGACTGTTTCTGCTAGACTCTTATGAGAAATTACATTGAGCTACAGTAGATAAAGTGCAAGGCATGTGGTTATAGGGCTTGCTGAAAAGCAGCAAAAGTCTGTGTCCATGAATCTGTGCTTAGAAAACAGGTTTGGGAAAGGTGAAAATTTTGGTTTTGCACCTGCTGATCCTCTCTTCCCCACTTAGCCATTCTCTCAGACCTGAGCATGCTGTCCTATCTAAATTGAAATGGATACAGTGAGCACTGTGCCCACAATGTTGAACCACTGACCTTCTGTCTTGCTCATCTCCTTCTCCTCCTCCACTTACCCATGATGAATAAGCATAGGTATGTGGTGACAGATACCTCAAAGTGAATGTTACTCTACTGGGCTGTTAGCCATATAAATCCATCAATTTCTCTTTCGCTTTGCAGTTTATAAGTGAAAACCACCAGAAATAAAGTGCTTAAATGTCTGAAAATGGTGTGTGTATGTGTGTGTGTACATGCACATATGCCCATGAGCTCTTGTATTCCAGTAGAAAACACAGAAATGTCTAACGATTTTTCTGTTTAGTGGTAACTTCTTGTAAGAACCAGACTGTATTCATTCAAATGTCGGTCATTATTCTGTTTGACTTTACTGATGTTCTCAGGTTGATACGTTCAAGATTAATGAGGCATTAGTTCTCAATCAAGGCACCATAATCAAGAATGCCCATTTAGCTCCAGTGAATTGTGTAGTTACAATAATTAATATCATTTGACCTTTATATTTTGGGGTGGGATGATATATCGCTGTATTTTCCTGAGCAATGTCATAAAATTGATAGCTTGAATATTGCCTCTAGGATAGACCAGCAGTTCGTTTAAGTTAAGTGCTATGCTGGTAATTAATATATGATAGGTAAGTTTTAGCAGATGATGTGTATTAATTCTTCTACAGTGATGCAGGCACTGGGTGGTGAATTCAAATACCTGACTTTACCACAGCATTTCCAGTTCTTTGCCACTACAAAGATAACTGCTATAAATATTTTAGAACTTTTACATTCTTTTCCTTTTTTCATGATCACCTTAGGAAACAGATCTAATGGTGATATCTCTGGATCAAAGGATAAATACACTTTTATAAGTCTTGGGCATAATTACAGATCGCTCTCCAAAATGGTTGGATCAGTTCACAGTTCCACCCACAGTGTATTGTATCCTAGTTTTTCCACATCTTCTTTAACATTTGTCATTCTCTTCTATCATTTTAGCCAATCTGATATGTGTGAGATAAGTGAATTCTTATGAAAAAAGAATCTGGAGTTCCTGTAAGTTCAGTTCTCATGTCTACATTAGCATTTAGGTGACACTGTTGAAACCACTTTAACCTTCCACATCATTGAAATAGCACAAACAATATAATTTAGCTCACTTTATGAATCACACCCAATTGTAAAGAAAGAAGGATTGCCATCTCCTATCAGAACTTCCTCTATTATTTGTGGCTTAAGACAATCAGGAGGAAAATGAAGACCTTTCCCATCTCTGGCACAACTTTGAACCTTTCCTGGGTCCTATGGATTCCTTAAATAAGTACCTTTTAGAAACAGCATATTTACCTCCTAACATTGAGATACATAGGTAGATAGATCCCTACTCTGTCCTTTAACCCCCCCAAAAAAGCCTCTACTAGTTTATCTTTTGGAAATTATCAATATGTTAAATCACATTATTGTGACAACAGTTTCCACTGAAGTGAAAAAATATTACTTATGTGTTAAGTAATGAGTAATATATGAGTACAATAAACTCATCATCCCAAGCTAATCAATTAGCTTGGACTAATTTATAATATTAATAGAGGGGGGAGTTTTGAGAAAATTGAACATAAGATAGATGAGTTTTGTTGTGGGAGTTTCCTATCCTTAGTTTCATAAGAACACAGGGAAAAATCTTACCTATCATGGGTTCTATAAGATGGGAATGGGAGGAGAGGCAAAGGGGTAGCTGGACTAAAAAGAAAAAATAATAATGTACTAAGGAAGACTTATTGGGCTGGCAGCAACTTTGCCTTCTTAAAGTACAAATTGAGGGTTAAAAAAAATAAATAACTGTTTAGATTTGCTTAGAGCAGAAAGCCGATCAGGGAGCTTCCTTGGTAAAAAAGAACTGGGAGGGAGGAGGGATGTGAAAGTCTTAAGAGATATAGTAGTTGATAAAGATCAGATGGGGTATTCCTGTTGGGGAAAATGCATTTCTCTGTAGTTTATAATCTTTGAGATAGTGGAGCCCCCGGTCAAGATAGAATCAGCCTGACTCATCCTGTTATGATCAGGACAGTAAAAGAGGAGAGTAAATTTCAATCTCATGGTCTCTTATTGGCAAACTCTATAGCTCAGTCTGTGGCTCCAGAATTCAGCTTAGCCCCAATTCTAACATTTCTTTATTAGGGGAGATATGTTCCACAAACTCATAGCATTTGTATTCACCCGACTACACAGTTTTGATGGTGGGGTTATGAAAGATGCTTTACCCAAGAAAGGCAAATTTTGGCTTTAGCAAAGTAGGGACGATATAGGTCACTTATAAGGACAGTGGGTACCTTAGTGAATAATCCTAATGGGGACTGGATTATAGTAGATGATTAATAAATGTTTGCTGATATGTTGACTAAGGGGACCCAAAAAAGAATGAAACATAATGGCAGCCTTTTCCTACTTGACAGTTTTGCCTAGGTCCCGTATAAAAGCTTGGTATTTTAAAAATATACAGCTATACATAGAGATGGACAGATAAATGTTTGTAGATGTGATTGATACATAGATGAATAGAAAACTAGAAATGAACAAATACATATTGATAAAAATTTAAATAAAAATCTTTATAACTGCATATTACCACTATACTATCTGTCTTAAAAAAAAAATTGTAAGAATCAAGTGAAAACCAAATGTATGAGTGGCTTTGAAAACCTTAAAACAAAATACAAATGTCAACTATTATCATGAATAATAAAAAATACATAAAAACAGGAAGGTATAAAAACATACATAGATTAATAGTTATCAGTATACAGACATATAGAAAAAGACTTTGATAGCACAAAAAGGAAAATAGGGCAAAAAATAGATAGGGGAGGGGGAGCCAAGATAGTGGAGTAAAGGCAGGAACTCACCTAACTTCTCCAAACTGCTCCAAATTCCTTTAAATAATTACTCTAATTAAATTTTAGAGCATCAGAAGAGCCCCCAAAGATGGAATAAAACATTTTCCAGCTGAAGGCAACTTAGAAGATAAGCAAAAAAAGGTCTGTGAGACAAGGATGGAAGTCCAGCATGCAGTCCTAGTGAAGGCTGTACCAGTACAGCCCCAAATTCAGGCCCCATCCCCAGACCCAATCTCTGAATCAGCAGTCCTCATGGCTTCCAGACCTCTCAGACTGGAGACAACAAAGAGGATTCTGAAGATCAGCAGAAAAGGTTTGTGCAAGGAGGGTGGGATCCCAGTATGCAATCCCAGCATTGGCTGCTCCAGCCCCAGTCCATATCTAGTGGAAACAGGACCTCTGAATCTGAATGGATGGCAATGCTGGTAACTCCTGGACCTGTTGGCCCAAGTTCACCAAGCAGGGCTTGAAAGGTCAGTGGCAAAAGGTCTATGGCAATGGGGTGGGAGTCCAGTATGCAATACCAGTGCAGACTGCACCAGCTAGCTCTGGCCCCAGCCCCAGAGTTAGCAAATCAGGACTCAGTTGCTTTAGCACCCTTGATCTTACAGTTACAGCATGAGGGGATATTCCTAACAGGTCTAGGGCAGAAAAAAAGTACTTGTTATCAGGTCCATAGAAGGAGCTCTTAAAGCAGCTGCACAAAATTCTGAAGCTTGGGACAATACATCCTCTACTCTGGAAACAGTCATGCTTTAACATATATATATATATATATATATATATATATATAGAGAGAGAGAGAGAGAGAGAGAGAGAGAGAGAGAGAGAGAGAGAGAGAGAGAGAGAAAGCGCACAAATGTGAGTTAAATGATGAAATTAAGGAGGAGAGGAATGTACTGGGGGAAAGGTAAAGGGAAAAGTGGAATGATTTTAATTATCTGCCATAAAAAAGAGGAAAGAAAAAGTTCTTATAGTAGAGGAAAAGGGGGAGGAGAGGGTAAGTGAGTGAACCTTATTCTTATCAGAATTGGCTCAAAGAGGAAATAACAATATGCATATAGAAATGTATTTTTCCTCTGCAAGAAAATAGGAGGGGAATAGAAAAAGGGAAGGGGGGAAGGGTGATAAAAGAGAGGACATATTAGAGGATGGAGTGGTCAGTAACAAAACACTTTTGAGTATGGACAGAGTGAAAGGAGAGAGACAAATTTGGGGGAATACAGTTAGTAGTAATTGTAAAAAGAATTTTAAAACAAGTTTCTCTGATAAGGCTTCATTTCTCAAATTTAAAGTGAAGTGAGTCAAATTTAGAAAAAAATAAGAGCCATGCCCCAATTGATAAATGATCAAAAGGTATAATCTGTGCTCAAAGGGCTATAAATTCATGCATGTTCTTTGATCTATTAGCCACTATTAGTCATGAGTACTAAAAGAGATTTTTAAAAGGGCGTAGGGGATGGGGGAGGTAGGAAAGGACATATATGTACAAAATATTGGCAGCAGCTTCTCAACTACAATGCAACAAACAGGAAATTAAGAGGATGTCCATCAATTGAGGAATGGCTGAATAAATTGTGGTGTATGATTGTCATAGAATATTGTTGTTCTATGAACACTGATGAGCAGAATGCCCTTGAGGGGAAAAATCTGGAAAGTCCTCCATGAATTCAAGCAAAGTGAAATATACTTCATGCAAAATAATAATAATGTTCTGGGATGACCAGCTGCAAATCACTTTGTTATTCTCAGTAGTAAAATGATCCACAACTGCTCTGTAGAACTTATGAAAATACTATCCATACTGAGAGAAGAAATTGATTATATGTCTGAAAAGAGAGTGAATCATACTTTCTCTTTTTTAAAACTTTCTTTTTTTTAAGGGTTTTTTAGTTAGGGTGGGAGATCTATGTTTTCTTTCATAACATGATTTTTATGAAAATGTTTTCCATAACTTTACATGGGGTTTCTTAATGGGAGCTGAAGTTGGGGAAAGGGAGAGAATCTGAAGCTCCCCCAAATTTTTTTAAATGTAAAAAAAAATGAATTGTAGAGTCATTTTGTGGAAGGAAATATAATTTTTGAGATATTTAGATAGAATAGATGATATTAATATGGAAGATGAGGTGCTGATAATGGAAGATAATAATAATAATAATAATAGATAATACATTTCTTGTAAGCTATATCATCCTGAGTGAGTCACAACCTCTGCCTCAGTTTCTTGATCTATGCTATGAGAATAATAATAGCACCTACTTTTCAGGGCAATTGTTAGAATACAATGAGATAGCATTTGAAAAGCATTTTGCAAATCTTAAAGCACTGTATAGTTATTATTATTAATTGTTAGTCCTAAGAATCTCAATTGCTTCATAATATTTAGGTTGAGTAGGAACTTTAGATTTGGCAGTCCTTTTTCCTGGATATATGTAAATCAGTTCCAAGAAATTTTCTGTGCCATTTTGAAAGTCTGAATAAAAGAATCTTCTTACTTTTTTTCTAGTCTATTCTAAAAGATGTCTTGCTATCATATAGTATTTCACTGTTCTCACAAGACAAAGTCACTCTTGAAGTAGCATTCGTCCTATTTATCGAAAGAAAGTAACATGGTGTAATTAATATTTTGAATTTGGAATCAAGAAGACCTTAGTTCAAATCCTACCTTGGTTATAAAATAGTTGTATATTCCTCCAAAATTTATTTAATAAGCCTCTTTGGTTCTTTTCTGCTTGGCATTTAAAATTCTTTATAATTTAATTCCAGTTTCTCCAGGCTACTTTCATATTACTTCTTCTCATGCATTTTACATTGTAGTCAAAATGGCTCACTTTCCATTATTCATACACAAAATCTCATCTACCTCTTTGCTCTTGCATATATTGCCTTTCTGTCCATCTCATGCCTGGAATGCTTTCTTTCCTCACCTCTACCTTTTGTAATCTTTAACTGTCTTCAAGACTTGACTCATCCAAAGGGCTATCAAACTGTGCGTTCCCTTTGATCCAGCAGTGTCCCCATTAGGTCTGTAACCCAAAGAGATCATTAAAAAGAGAAAAAGACTCACATGTGTAAAAATGTTTATAGCAGTCCTTTCTGTTAAAGGCAAAGGACTGGAAACTAACTAGATTTTAGGGACCAGTTGGGTAATGGCTGAATAAATTATGATATATGAATATTATGAAATATTATTGTTCTATAAAAACTAATCTGTAGATGATTTCAGAAAGACCTGGAGAAACTTACATGAACTGATGTTAAGTGAAGTAGAACCGAGTAGAACCAAGAAAACATTGTACACAGCAACAAGATTATGTGACAATCAACTTTGATGGATGTAGCTCTTTTCAACAATGAGTGATTCAGGCCAACTCCAATAGACTTGTGATGGAAAGAGCCATCTGCACCCAGAGAGATAGCTGTGAGGAATGAATATGGGTCACAACATAGTATTTTTACCTTTTTTTGTGATTTGCTTGTTTTTTTTTCCTTTCTCATTCTTTTTGATATGATATTTCTAATGCAACATGATAAATGTGTGAAATATGTTTAGAAAAACTATATACATGTTTAACCTAAATTGGATTACTTACTGTATAGGGAAGGAGAATAGAGGAGGAACACAAAGTTTTGCAAGGATAAATGTTGAAAACTATCTTTGCATGTATTTTGAAAATAAAAAGGTTTTATTTAAAAAAGAATTCGTATGCTATTTAAAAAAAGTCTTGCCTCATATGTTACTTCCTGCCTTAGGCATTTCCTCTTGCATTTAGTCTTTTCCCCACCACCAGAAATTACTTAACTTTTACTATTTTGAAATTTTGCTTATATTTAACCATATTATCTCCCTTCTTCCCCAAGTAGAATTTAAGCTCCTTATGAGGAGAGACTATCTCTTTCTTTGCTTTTTTTTTCTTTACCATCACCCAACACCTAGATTGAGGAATCTGAATGTTGAGAAGGAAATGGCAAACCATTCCAGTTTTTTTTTTTTTTTTTTTTGCCAGCAAAATCCCAAATGGGATCATGAGGAGTCAGACATTAATGCCTGAACAATAGTACCTAAACTGGGCTTAGCATATAATCAATAGCTTTCTGAAAAACTAGAAGTTAAACAAGATGACCTCTATATTCCATGATCATGGTGATGGTCAAAATGACAGATTACCCAAAGGACAAAGAATTTGGGGAGTATTATTTTTTTTTCAAATTTATTTTAAAGAAACAGAATAAGAAAAAAGAAAAACAGAACAGGAATACAAAACAAAATGAGACAAAAGAGAATATTGTTATATGCCCCCAGAACATCAGGGAGGATTCAAAATATATTGACAACAAATATTAGTTCAAGAAAGTTTATATATTAGTAGAAGATATCTTCATGAGTGTCCATCTTTTTTTTACTTCCTTGTAAATTATTCTTTGGTTCTCTGCTGTGCACCTTTTTTTTACTTTTTTTTTCATTTTCATCCCTCCCCCCCATTCCTATGCAGGCTATAGTTAAGAAAAAATATCTTTATATATACATTTGTAGATACACACACACACACACACACACACACACACACAGCTCCACACATAGAAACACACATCTTTCCCATCCCTGCTGGCCCTTTGTTTTAGTTCTGTTTCTATCTTGCCTTGCTATTATTTAACTTTCCCCTACCCATGGATCTTTCCCTTGTCTTCTTCTCTTACCCTTTTCTTCCCTTTCCTGTGTGTTTGCCATCCCTCACTCCTTATTTTTTTATAGATTTTGGAGTGTGCTATACCCTTCATAGTATATGTGTAGTGTTGCCTATTTAAGTCATTCCCAATGTGAGTAGGTTTTCAGAACTATGAGGCCTTTTCCCCCCTCTAATGCTACTGTGTCTATTCTTCCTCTGCACCTCATTTGTATGACATAATTACTATTTTTACCTTAACTCTGAACCAAATTTTCTTTTGAGCTGTATTGTTGATGTCAATCTTAAACATGTGCTATAAATTTCCCATGTAAAAAAATCATTAAACAATTTATCCATGCTTGAAATATTCTTTGAGCCAATGGGCTCTTATATGTTAAATTTTCTATTTCTATTCTATATTTTCTATTTCTGATTTGGTTGGTAGAAAATCCTCAAAGTCTGTAAGTTCATTGAATGTCCATTTTTTGTTCAATATTATAGATAATTTTTCTGGATATGATATATGATGATATTTGGCTGCAGGTTAAAGTTCTTTTGATTATTGGTAGATATGATTCCAGGGCCTGTGGTCTTTTATTGTGGCTGCTGATAAGTCCTGTACAATTTTAATTGTAGCTCAGTGTCTTTGAATTGTTTTTTTCTTATTTATTGCAAAATTTTGTCTTTGATCTGGAGTTTCAAAATTTGGCAATAATGT